>NC_091756.1:61664224-61784224 GCF_043380555.1 Nothobranchius furzeri | reverse complement strand
TGAAGGACCCAGCTGTGTCAGCCCGTCCTCTGTTTGACGTTCCTTCACAAACAATCTGCTTATCAGCTCTGAATGTTTTTGTGGCCTGAAATTGAAACATTGAAATGTTCTCCTGTTGAATGTGCTTCCTGTTAAAATGTTTCTTAAATAGAAGAGTAAAAATTCTTTACTCGATTTGCCATCCCAGCTTTCACATCTGTACGACCTGATTTCCATACCATATCATTTTCATATCAGCCACATGCAGCCTAGGGAGTTAGGAAATCAAAGAGTTTGTGGTTCGCTTTGAATGTTAGATTAATAATGTGGAGATGGTAACTTTCCACCGTCAAATATTCTCTCCCAAGATGATTTAACTTTCAGGTTTTTCAGTAAAGGGACCCCTGAGCCTGTTACTGTGTACTTGTACAGAATGAGTTTTAGAATAACTGATCTGCATCACATGTCATCTGTTATTGCCACTTTATAGCAATGCTCTTGTTTTAATCACAAATGGTTATATTTACAAAAGCCTGTTTGTCTTTCGTTCCAGGCCTGTTGGAATGCCAAAAATGGATAAAGTTTATTTACATAATCCTAGCTCAGAAGAAATTAGTTTGATATCTATATCAGCAACAACGGCACATTTTCACGCCTCCTTTTTCCAGAATAGGGTAAGTAACCAATACTTGTGTTTGTTGTGAGAAGTCTGACAAATGAGCAAGTCATCTGTGACATAAAAGAAAATATACTTTTGTATCTTCAGACACACTGTTGGGTGTTGATAACATGTTGATATGTCCCCTGTGTGCTTCATGAAGCTTCACTTTTTATCAGAGCTGTGGTTTGTGTAAATGCGCTGTACCAGTTAGACTGGGTAAAGAGATTAAACAGTTGCTGTCACAATTGTATAATTTCTCTTTTCACTGAATATGATCATAATAAACTGATAGGTAGCAGCGTACAGAACCCGATAGCTAACAGTGTGAAGAGTCTTGCACTCAATGCTAACACATGGTTATGCTAACTGCTTACCTTGGTTTTGACCAAAGCTGGGGAGAGTTGCATAAAGTAGACCAATTATGACTGTTTTTTAAAAAGTTTAAATGGTCCTATGGTCTATAAAAACATGTTTATGAAGTTCTTTGGAAAGTCAGAAGATTTGTTTGACATTTTCAGTACCCGAATCAGCCAAAAATTAAACTACAAAATCTGATGTAAAAACAAGATGCTGTGTTCAAAATAGCACTCGTGTGTTCAGCTGTTTACTCTTTAAAAACAATAAAGCACTGAAATATGAGAATTTTTGTAGTATAAAGGAATACAGAGATGTCAAAGTATCTGACCTTGTACTGACAAAACTACCAGTTGTACACTGTACAGTTGAGACAAACGTCCTCCTGTAGCAAGATTTTGTGCTGAATTCTGGGCTGTAGGAAGGAATAAATATTACTGAGAAGCTCATAGCTAGCTGAAAATGAAAAATAACATGCACTGCTTCAGTGATCTTTGATTTTTCAGCTCTGGTACATAAAAACACGAAGAGTTCATATTGTTCATAAACTGCTCAGGTAGAAGGGGTTCTGCCATGTTGTCATCCAGCTCAGGCTCAGAACTTGGCACCTACCTTTATTTACTTCTGATAACCCCGCCCTCTAACACACCTGACCAACCAGCAGACCGAAATTTCCCACGTGATATATTTTGGTTTGTTTGTAGTTTTTTCTGTGTGAAAAGAAACCAAACCAGGAAAAAGTTGCAAGTTATTGATTTTCATTAACTGATTTGTACCCAAGAAACTGAATTACAGGTTTTAAAATGCTAACAAAGTTACATAAATGGTACCCTAATATTTATTAACATTTGTTGTGATTTCTTAGGTCTTTCAGTTTTATTAAAGTGCTACTGATGGTTATTATCTGCTTTGAGAGTTGCTTTCCTGGTGAGTGAACGCTGGCGCGTCTGGCTGCCGCTGCTCACCGGTTGTTAGTTGTTTGTACGTTACTTTTATACATTTTTATACATTTTTACGCTATTTTGGATACCTACCTGAACTGTTATTCGAACCTTTTCGAAAACCTTCCCATCTGACTGACATAACTGCCTGTCTGAGGGGCTTAAACACGCTCGTTCAGCCTCAACAGTCAAACAAAACCAGGATCACATACAAGATCCTACTACTTACATTTAAATCTGTACATAGCATGGCTCCACTTTATCTATGTAACTTACTAACTATTGCTACCACTTACCGATCTCTTAGATCCTCATCTGCACTTCATCTGGTTCAACCTCGAGCTCGCCTTACCACCATGGGGAGCAGAGCTTCCAGTTGCTCTGCTCCCCGGCTCTGGAACTCACTTCCCTCTGCCGTTAGAAATACGGACTCTCTTCCATTATTCAAGGCACACCTCAAACCCACTTATTCAAACAAGTTTATTCCCTTTAGACCTAGACTTTAGAATTGTTTCAAATTTTTATGTATCTTTTTGTTCTTATTGCCCTAACCTCTGTTGTTTTTTGTTTTTATCTTTGTAAGGTGACCTTGGGTTTGAGAAAGGCGCCCTCAAATAAAATGTATTATTATTATTATTATTATTATTATATTCCTCCATTAAACTATAATTGTTATTGCCTAGAAAACGCGTTTGTTTCAGCCATTTGATCATCTGATGATTGAAACCCTGGAGATGACCTTGCAACTCATTTTATGGTCTACTGTCGATGGTTTGTTTTGGTGAGAGAGAGAAGTTGAACGGGATTTGTAGAATAAAGTAATCAAATGGAAAGTGTTTGAGGTTGGAACAAGACGTGTCTGGGGGTTCAGGAGAAAGTTAAAGTTAAATAGAATTTGGCTTCTTTCTTTTTCTTGTCTTTATTTCCACTTTTGAAGGCAGATGGAAGCAGAAGATTTTTAATAACATCTAAGATGAGCTTAGATGTTATCTGTAGTGTGTGTGGTTAGTGTGTTTCTGCTCACATGTTGGTAATGTCCTTGTTCCCCTTGTTTTGCTGAGTTGAGCTTGTTTTCAGAAGTGAACAGAAGTTGTTTCAACACTAGCTGACAGTAAAAAAAACAAATCCGTTCTTCCTGTTTCTCTGATCTGATATTGTTGCTATAAGCGTTAGGTTGGAGTCATGAACACGTGCTTACACCTGCTTGGACAGTCCCATCAGTGTATTCCTTTGGTTCATACTAGCTCGAGGTTGAACCAGATGAAGTGCAGATGAGGATCTAAGAGATTGGGAAGTGGTAGCAATAGTTAGTAAATTACATAGATAAAGTGGAGCCATGCTATGTACAGGTTTTAATTATCTAATTGTGTGATGATAGACATGTATAGGCTGCTTTGTATTGTTTTTAGGGTCAACTCACAAATGACCCATTTTTATCTGTATTTTAAAATGGGCATGAAGCTCTAGAGTTGGTGATATTTTGAGTGTTTTTTTTTTGTCATTTCCTTAAATATCTCTGAGTTGGGCCAAACAAAAGGTCTTACCTAAAGGAAAAAATCAAAGTTGTGACTAGCAGCTGTGGCTTAGGTTATCACTTTGTAAATGTTTTAACGCTAAATGAAAGTTTGACAGTTTAGTTTGTCCTTTAGATTGATGCTGTTTTATTGCTTTCTATTTTTGGTTCATTCCACGTAGTAAAAATTTTTACTGCTTTTTAAAACTTCGTACATTTTCTTTATAAAGTTCTCAAGAAGGCTCCTGATCCTGAAAACATGTCCTGATACACGAAAAAACACAAAAACTTGATGTTAAGTTTCTTATCACATCATCTTTTGTTTTGGATTAAGTGAGAAATTTGTTTCTCCTAATTTTTATAAAATCCTTTGACATTTTCATAAAAAAATATTGATATCACAAAGTCTCTCTAGTCCCATGTATGTGGTAGTCACTGTGATTAATTTCCGTTTATTGAGAGCGTTCTCTCTGTAGATAGCTTTAATTTAGCGAATGGGACCATTAGCACACATTCCAGGGAAATCAGCAGGAAAAACTCTGAACAATCATCAGAACCCAAATATCAAAGTGGGCATGTAGCTTTAATGTTTTCATAGCAGCAGACCTTTAGGTTGTGTTTTGGAAGTGAAAGCTAAGATTATTGATGTTGGTCTCTTTTTGAGTGTCACTATGGCGTAAATCACCTCTCTTCTGTTCTTTTAACAGATAATCCCACCTGGAGGGAACACCTCATTTGATGTGGTGTTTCTGGCTCGTGTTGTTGGGAATGTAGAAAACACTTTATTTATAAACACATCACATCATGGAGTGTTTACATACCAGGTATGACAATACCTAACAAACACATTTTTTTCTCTTCAGTGACTAATGGGGCCTGTTTCATCCCTGCCATTCAGGTTTTTGGGGTTGGTGTCCCAAACCCCTACAGACTGCGACCCTTCATTGGGGCCCGGGTCCCAGTGAACAGCAGCTTCTCTCCACTTATAAACATCCACAACCCGTACAGCGAACCTTTACAGGTAACTTGAGCCCTTTTTAGAAGACACACCATGTGGGCAAATTGGCGTAATACTGCCGCCACGGTGTGTCTTGCGAACGCGCCGTGGCGGCATGTCGATGTGGGAATTTTGCGGCATTCATGCCGCCACACTTGGTAGTAATATTGCCACAATGCTGGACTTGTTGATGCATATTATGCCTTGATGCAACCGAGGGAGGTATCATGATCACGTGGGGAGTTGCTGCCGAGCTCCGGCCAGCAGCCATATTGAAAATAAAGTAAACATGGATAGTAATGTGACAGTGTGAGCGTCCTCACTGTGACCCGATTGATTATGCGCCCTGGTTACTTGGCCAAGGGGATGTTCCTTTGGCTGACTGGTTAGCACACTTGACTCTCACCCAGGAGTCTGGGGACTGAATCCCACCCGGGCCCTCCTTTCTTCACCTTGCCGCAGTAAGTTTTGCTTTAGTACACAGAATCAGCTGAGATGATAAACTGAAGTGCTGCAGAGCTCTTCGTTAGAGCTGGAGATTGGATTAACAGAGAATGCGCAGGGCTGGGGTCACCAACATGGTGCCCCCAGGAACCATGTAAGGTGCCCACAGGCCATTTCTCCAATTAATAGCACAAGTCTAAAATACATCTGCTACCTTTTTTAATCACAAATGCATTAATATAGATTTAAACTACAATTTTCTTTAAATACATTCAAATTTGTTTACATGAAGTTTAACTTCGATCTGGTTCAAAGGTCACTGTTGTATCAACCTGGTAGCCCTTTGTGTGTCAACACCCATTAAGTAGCTCTTACCTTCACTTAGGTTGGCGACCCCTGGCATAGGGACTTTGGAGGACAGACATTTAAATGAACGTAGCTTCGGTCGCAATTAAAATCAAGTTATGTCCAAGATAAACGGAAGTCCCCTGCAGCACAGAGACCCCCCCCCCCCTTTTTTTTTTTACCACAATTGCATACTCTTTTGTAAAAAGGACATGATTGCGCCACATTACCGCCATGATCTGACCACTTGACAACGACCCAAGGCTGCCTGATGCCGACTCAGCGTTGCAGCAAATTGGCAGCATTGTTTTCTAAATGAGGCTTTAAAGTCACTACTTTTGTTGACTTCTGCTTATGTTTACTGTGCTGCTTGTTCTCGGTTCAGGTTGTTGAGATGTACTCCAGTGGAGGGGATCTGCATCTAGAGCTTCCCACAGGCCAACAAGGAGGCACTGGTAAACTATGGGTGAGTTCTTCTTGTTTATTGTGTCGTCTTTTTTTGGAGGAGGACGACCGATCAAAGGATGTCCTGGTTTCCTTCTCCAGGAGATTCCTCCGTTTGAGACAAAGGGGGTGATGAGAGCTAGCTTCTCGTCGAGAGACGTGGACAACCACACAGCTTTCATCAGAATTAAAACCAATGCCCCAAACGAGGACCAGTTCATCATCCTCCCAGTGGAGGTGGAGGTCACGTCAGGTGTGCTACTTTACTTTTTATGTCTAGTTTTCCTCACGCATTACACTACTTTTATTATTCCACCTGTTCATTGCAGCCCCCGGCATATACTCCTCCATAGAAATGCTTGACTTTGGTACTCTTCGATCACAAGGTAGGTGCAGTTACAAGAAGCTACTTCTCATATCTTACTTCCTCTCTGATTTGACATTCTGCTCTTTCCGTAACCACTCTGTATTCCAGATCGCCCAAAGCTGCTGAATCTGCATCTTTTAAATTCAGGAGCAAAAGACGTACCTATAACGGTGCAGTTTTTTTTTAGCTAACTCTTTAAGCCCTCTCCCTTTAGGTATTCTCTTCACTTTAGTGATCTTATGTTCTCTTTGTACTTTTCAGAGTGTTCGCTCAACACCGTCAAACGAAGCAGTTACAGTAGACTTCAAAGCAGTTACACTCAAAGCTGGAGAGAGTCGATATACTAAAGTTGCCAGCATTAGTTTTGATGGTGAGCGATGCTTTTCTCTTTCTCTTTGATGGATCCACCAAACACTTGTTTTCACAAGGAAAATGATGTCAGCTTCGCCCTTAACGGTGATCAAAAATACCATCTTAGGAAGCCTGAATGTGTTTTTAAAAACATTGCACTTACTGGAAGTACATTGATAAGAAATGTGTTATTATTAAAATATAAAGTGCTCAGCATAAATGAGTACACCCCACTACATTTGTCAGAAACCTTTAGTTTACTTTCAGAATCAACCTTTTCTGTGAGATACCGTACTATAAAATACTCCCACAAATGTGAGACGTTGATTGCAAACAAGATTTGTTTATTTATGCACACAAAAAATTATTTCCCTAACAAATTCATTCAAGCCCATGTTGCAAAAATGAGCACACCTCAGTTATAGTCTTAGGAGAAAAGTCACACTTAAGATAACACATTTCAGATAACGGGCATTCAACCACAGGTGAGTCCAATGATTCATTTAACCCTCCCACTGTCTTTATGGGGGACCCCGCGAGGAAAGTTGACCATTGAGCAGGATTGATGGTTTATCCCTTGAGGTCCACGTGGCAGGGGTGAGGTGGTGCTCACTCCTCACCCCTGCCACGTGGACCCAAGCAGCCAAAGGAAGTGTGAGCTTTGGGAATAACCGTAGAGTTTCTGTTACTGGAACGTAAATTGCGCTGGTTGTTGGAAGTGATGAGTAATGAGGGAAGATATGGCGGGGTTCTACAGAAGACTGTTTTGAAAGTGGCGAATCAGATTCATAGTGTTGAGCACAGCTCTACCTTTTCCACCACATTAATTACCCAGTTTGCACACATTCCAAGTGTCTGTTACACACTACGCTGTCTGGTTTAAAATATATCCAAGTTGCAGATATTTTCCCTCTCCTCCACTCTACTTCTGCATTAGCCTGCTAGCTAACAGCTACATGTTGTGATGTCTGAATCCCTGCCTGCCTTAATTTATGTGACTTTATGGTGTTTTTGTTCAAACAAAAAATATTAATGTACAGTGATCCCTCACTACTTCACGGTTCGTTTATCGCAGATTCACGACTTCGCAGATTTTTTCTTTGGAGCCTTATTCAAGGGAAATTTGCGGTATTTTTCTATGCGAAATATCAAGAAATTCCTGTTTTTTTTTTCATTAATTTCATCATAAAATGCACTTTTTTTTAAATAAAACTATAAAAAAACAAGTAAAAATTTTTTTTCTTCAGTTTTACCCACAAAAAGAGAATGTGATCATACGATAATTCAATATAGTACTGTACTGTACTTTGCGGATTTTCACCTATCGCGGCCAGGTCTGGAACGCATCTATCACGATAAACGAGGGATCACTGTAGAGGAACCTGTTGGACTCTAAACTAAGCCGTTGTTATTCGATCTGAAAATCTCTCTCAGGATGAATTTAACGAGTCACATTTGTTTTATAAGGTTAATTTGGATCCTTTCCACCCCATTCTGATCTTTTGAAAATCATGTGATTGGGTTCTAATGTCTGATCACGTGATCTGATTGGAGCATCTCTATTACAGTTTTTTTTCGATTGCTAAAACGCGTTTTTCAAAGCTGCACACACAAAACCCCAAACATAACACACAGATTCCTAAACCGTGGCTTCCCTTTGCAACAAAACCCTGCCACCACATATCGTAACACGTTCCCAAAACGGAACACGTGTTTTCATTTGGTAAACACAGCCACATTTTCACATGACACACACATACCATTCATTGCTTAGACACGAGTAGCCTTTGGGGGAACACTACCAAGCATGGAGAGAACACCGAAGAGCAAAACTGAAAACACCATCGTCTAAAGGGAACACGATGAATTACACTGAATGTATGACCGTGCCCACTTTTCTCTGAGACAAACATTAGACATCCCACAAAATTTGAGACAAAACATTATATTTTTACAGTTAAACCCCCTCACCCCCTCTCCCATTCAAGCATAATCATGGGGCATCATGCCTCCGCTCTCTGTCTGGCCAGAGGGCCTCATCAACATCCTCCTGGTCCAAACAGCGCTGGGAGCACCGCCTCGAGAGCCTCATGAAGCCCTGACAGGCCTCAAAGGCCACATCTCTACAAGCCTCCCTCCTCCATGGCTTGAAGCAGTGGGGCCTTGCTCTGTGGATTCCTTTCGTACACCTTCCACCTCCAGGCTGAGAAAAACTCCTCAGTGGGATTGAGGAAGGGGGAATAAGGTGGAAGGTATAAAATGGAAAACCGTGGGTGGTCCTGAAACCACTCATACACCTGGGTAGCCTTGTGGAAACTTACTTTTATGCTGCAGTCCCTGATTGCAAATTGCTCGCCAGACCCGAAAGTTTAGAGATTTGAATATTTGTGTGTTGTTGACTGAAGCTTTGAGAATTTATGTGAGAAGTGTTCGTAAACCTGAAAATTGTGTGCTGTGTTTTGACAGCAAGGTAATGTGAAACTGACATCAGAGTGTAAAGGAGGAAAATCAGAGTTCTAATATGATAAGGAAATCTTAAGTAGTGATAAACCGGGTCAAGCGATCGGGAACAGAAGTAGAGGTTGTGAAAATTGTGCCTCATTTTTGCTTTTTGAGTTTTAGCAATCGAAAAAAACTGTAAGAATGAAACCTCCGTGCTTCTCCTTTAAGCTTGTCTCTGAGTCACTGTTGCACAACTTCCTGCTGTGAGGACTAATAGATTTTTGCTGCACATTTATCTGTTCTATCAATCTTTTTTTTTTTTTTTGCAGCCTCAAAAGCGAGAAGACCTTATCAGTTCTCTGGTAAAATAACAGTTAAAGCTAAAGAGAAGAGTTATTCCAAGCTTGAAATCCCATACCAGGCAGAGGTTTTAGACGGGTGAGTTCATTTAGTTTAGAAAATGAAACAGAAAATTAGTTTGTGGTAGCATGTATTTGCAGTTTTACCTTGTTTTACTTTCTTGTGGCAGCTACCTGGGCTTTGACCACACCGCCACGTTGTTTCACATCAGAGACAGCCCTGTGGAGCCAGTGGACAGGCCCATCTTCCTCACAAATGCCTTCAGTTTTGCAATCCGGATACATAACGTGTCGCTGCCTGAGGAGGCAAAAACTATGTTCAAAGTGAGCGCTGGCAGAACTGGGTCACAAACTGTCAGACGGCAGAATACCTTCATATTTCTTCTTCTTTATCGTGTAGGTGCAGAACTTCAGCACACCTGTTGTCATCCCTCCACACAAATCCTGTTATATGTTCTCCCTCCTCTTCCGGGCCATCCGGCCATCCATCCACATAGACAGCAACATCCTGCTCATCACAAATGCTTCCAAGTTTCACCTGCCTGTTCGGGCTTACACGGGCTTCTTGGAGGTAAACAGTGGGTGCACAGTACTAGATGGTGTAGACATGATCAAACAGAGAAGAGTGCAGCTACAACTTAAATGATCGCTGCTCAGTTGGAGCACCGTTGTTTTAAATCTGAATACCACTTATTTTGATGTTTGTTTTGACTGGTGCTTATCTGGAGCATCCCGACTCCAAAATGAAAACACTAAACATTTCTACAGAACGTGTCGGTCTCTAAAATGCAGCAAAACCGTGCTTTTTAGGTGGATTGTTAAAGCATTTAGCCAAAGCCTCAGTGTTTCTTGGTTTCTTATTGGATCGCAATAACAATAGTTTCTCCTCATAGCAGATTATTGATGTGCATTTAAAGATGGCTTATGATCAAGTTATGGGCCCTTCCCATCTGTACCGGGTCGGCCGGGTAGCGTAGGTTGTTTACATATCTGGGTGGCCTGGTATTTTTCCGGGCCAACCAAGGCTCATTCTCAGCCCTCTTCTCGAGGGGGTCTGCTTCAGGCCGACCAGGGCCAACACACCCACTGCTGACAGCAAATTCACACCTTCCATTAGAGCAAGCCTCTGATTGGTGGGTAGAATCAGCCCACGTGGGCTTAAGACAAGCATGTGTGGAATCAACCGGGCCAGGCTGGGGCCGACTGGGGCTACCCGGCCCGGGCCGACCCGGTACAGATGGGAATGACCCAATAGTCCACCTTAAACAACCCAACTAGCAAATGGTTGCAGTTTTTTCTTCACACAGACACGTCATCGTTCTTTGGATGTTTGCACTTTCCAGTCTTACTCTAGAGATTATATTAAGACTTTTAAGAATTTGCCTTTTTTCATTTAGAGGGTGTTCTACGACGTTTGTACGTCCACTTATGAGTCCATGGACGAAAGTGAACCTTAAGAGTCCACAGCTTATATAAACGTGTTTATCTTTTCTTGTAAAACTACACTTTAGTCCTGGAAACACTTCCTGTTTGTTTAGGTTTACTTCTGTTTGTGTCAGTGACTTCACCCACCGTGTCACTTTTCTAAAACCTGCTGAAGCACGTGTGTTAATAATTCCTGTTTTCTCTCTCTGCTGTGAACAGCCACTTGTCCTGCCCCCGAGTCTGAAAAACAACATCCTAGACTTTGGTGTCCGCAGCGCTACAGACACCAGCAGCATCATATTCGTGGTTGTCAACAGTAACCCTATCGAGGTTAGGTGCTGCACCATCTCACCATGTAATGCTTACCACTGTTTGGAGGCAGTTTGAGAGGACGTCCCTTATCACACACTGAAAATCTTTGTTGGTTCTCTGCTGTTGTGATATTTACACGATCCTTTGACAGGCTATCCGCGGGTCCTTAAAAGTCTTAAATTTTCTTTTCCAAATTTAAGGCCTTGAAAACCCTTAAAAATGACAAATAATCCTTAAATACAGTTTCCAAAGGCCTTAAATTACCAAAGACCCAATAAACTAGATTAGTTTATTTCTATGACATTTTTGTGGACTTCTAGTTAGTGTTCAGCATTTTTTGTGTACGATGTTGGCGTAAGCGGAACCGTACACATTCAGTTGGTTGTGAAAGGGGGCTATTTTTAGATGAGCACATTAGCTGTTAAGCTAGTGGGAGCTTGCGCCATGGAGAAGTGCAAGTTTAATGGTAAATGGATGGCCAATCCCACGTTCGCGACGTGGTTAGGACCGATTCCAGGCAATAGCTGGAAATTATAGCTTAAATTAAATAATAATTAAAAAAAGCTTAAATTTGGTCAAATTGGCCTTAAAAAGGTCTTAAAAAGTCTTAAATTTGGCTCCCTTAAACCTGCAGATACCCTGTTTGAGCTATCGGAGCTTTTTAGTATTTTGAGTACAGCTAAATAGTCATGCTGACTTCCTCAGCTTCACAAACTTATCTGTCTCACATTATTCAGTGAAAACAAGTTGTCTAAGAGAGTGACGGACTTTTGTTCTCCAGCTGGAGATAAAGTCCTGGCTGGTCACAGGGGACAGTCTTTCCATGGAGCTGCTCAAGATGGAGAGGGGAAACACAACGGTGGCCCTGAGTCGCCTGCAAGAGCTGCACAACACTTCAGCCTCACATCACAAAACTGTAAGATCTCCACAGAGTCACATGATCACATCTGCAGTTTAGTGGAAGTCGTGTGTTCGGACTAGAGTGGGATGCAGGCAGAATGCATGACTTCTACAGGAAATTCAAACTTTGAAACTTTTCATATTCGGCTGTTGTGAAAGCTGTGTTGCATCATTTTAGACAACCTTGTTTTGTTTTTATTAAAAAGAACACAAAGTTACCGTTTTAGTTTATCTAGGGTAAGGTGGATGATAATGATCCACTCCTAGGGAGGTTTAGCTAGTTAAAGAAGCTTTAAGAAAATCTTTTTGGGATTTAAAGGAAAGTGGAACATATACAAACAAAGCCGTCACTGGGCTGTTGGTGTCCCGCTGAGACTTTTGAGACATGGTTTATATCTGGCTGGGTCACATTCAACATGGTTACACATAACATTTAGTGAAAATGTTCATGTTACTAAATTTAGTTTCAACGTTTCTAAATTTGTTCACACTATCTACCTTTTATTTTATTAGCAGCCTGCTTTCCAGTCTGACCCAAAGTTGCCCCACATGTCCAGCACTTTCTGATTCACACAATCCAAATAGAGAAAGGTTTGGAGCAGGTCCCGGATGGGAAAACTGTTTTTAAAAAACGTTAGTCATGCTAAATTTTTAATTCATTTCAAAATGCAGGCAACAAGGGGGGAATTATGATGTCAGAGCAGGTTGAATCAAAGTTTTAAGGAAAGCAAAATGCACTCGGAATAAATAAATCCAGTACCAAAACACAGGTTCAGGCACAGAAACATCCTCGTTCTTTAATGTTGGGCACACACGCAACACTTTTGATGGTGTTGAAACGGCGCTCTGTTATCTGATGCTGGTGGTGAAATGTTAACATGCTTTTAGACGATGAAGCTGCAGTGTTTGCTCTCCCTCGGTGGGTTCCTGCTGTAGAAGCTGCTTAGGTCTCTCAGTAGGACTCTGCCTGCTGATGCACTTCTACCTGCAGTACGCATACATCAGCAGTGTTCTGTCTAATTAGGGGAAAAGTTGGTTTTATGTTGTGAACATCAGTCAGTGGGTGCTGTATGAAGACGTGTGTCGGCTGGAGGAGAGGAAGCTGTAATTGATTACTGACATTTTTAGGATCTGCCTGTTTCTGAGCACCAATGTTTACAAGAAAAGCCCCGGAGATGCATTTCAGAACTTTACACGAGCAGCATGTGGTTGTAGTGATGGCTTCCATAATGTCCTAGCCTGTTTTTCAAATAGATGTAATTGTTTAACATAAAGGGACATTTTTAAGGCTCTGAGCAGGTTTGGTGAAATGAGCAACTTAAACAGAGGCTTTAGTCAGGTATCACCTTAAAGCTGATTTTGACCATCGCTTCATGAAGTCTGCTATGAAAGGCTGCTGTTATCAGTGACTCACTGTAAACCAGGAGGTAAAAAGTTGGTACATTAGTTCTGAGACGACGCTGAGCGTGACCGTGAGCTGAGCCTCAATACGGGCCAAACAGACGTCTAGTTGGTTTCCTCTGCTCTGAGTCTGTTTGCTTTGGTAACTTTTTCCTTTGGTTTAGCTTCTTGTCACACAGAGAAAATACAAACAAACAAAATACATCACTGCAAGCCCTGTGAGAACTTTGACTCTGCTGATTGATCAGGTGTGTTTGTGGGAGGGGCTATCTGAAGTAAATAGAGGAAGAAGGTGCAGAATTATGAACCTGAGCTAGCTAATAACGCAGCCGAACCACCTCTACCCGAGTAGTTTATGAACTCGACATGTTTTGTGTGTCAGAGCTGACTTGGCTGGCCGTTTTGTTTTGTTGTCAGCTAGTTAGGAGCTACTTTGATGCTACTGATGTTTGTGTGTCCAGCATCCCAGAATGCAAAGCACACCTGGCAGCGGGAAGGCATTCGGCTCAGACCTGTAGCACACACCTGGTAGTTTTGTCGTAACGAGTTCAAACAGGCCACTCTGGACTTTGTCTGGAACTCGACTGACCCCACTTGCTCCAAAAGTTCTCTTTGTGGCTCTTTAGCTCCACATCTTGGTGTGATTACCATGTTCCTACCTGCACAAACAAACCACTCCCAGTGGGAAATTAAGCAGGATTTTTCATTCAAACTAAACCAAACACTCCATGTGTGAAACGCCCTCAGAGTGGTTGGTGAGGGTTCTCAGTCATCCAGAGCAAAGGTAACTGGTGACACATCACAGTAATTACCCAACTCCTTCTTTAATGCAGCTTTCTGATGTTTAGTGGTCGCTACAGTCAGTCTGGAAAAATCCAAATTAGGTTGGACCAGGTTGATGAGCTAATGACTCGTCACCGTGGGACAAAGACCAAAAACGGCTCCAGTATCAACACTGTCCCTTCAGTTTCATGCAAAGGTGTTTTCTATCAGTCTTTACACTGGCGTTGGTGCCTGGGGCTCTTTCAGCTGTAATATCATATTTCTGCAGAAAGGGACATCATCACCACTTGAAAACCTTGAAAACTCACCTAAAAAGTGCTTGAATGTTTCCTAATCGCTTTCTTTTCCCGTCTGTTTGCTACGCCAGGTGTGTGGGTTGTTGAGAGATTTGTTTAATTTAAATTTTTTTATCTCTTTTAGGTGATTTTAGCATCAGGCTACTACGCAGCATTCAGGGTGACATTGATAGCCAAGTCCCTGGAGGGTGTGTATGATGGAGCGGTACACATAACCACAGATTATGAGGTGGGGTTAGCCGTTGTTTTAGGCAACAGATCATAACTTTAGATGAGATGTTGTGCTCACTTGATTTGTTTTTTGCTTTTAGATATTAACCATTTCGGTGAAGGCTCTCATTGCTGTGGGAACCTTAAAAAGCTCACCCCAGCACATTGTTATGCCACCTTCATTTCCAGTAAGTAATGCTCAGGAGTAGAGGCCGACCGATTTGGTGTTTTTTTAAAGGCCGATACCGATTTTTAAAAATTTTTGTTGCCAATGACCAATAACTAAAGCATATGTATATAATATATATATATATATATATATATATATATATATATATATATATATATATATATATATATATTCAATTCAAGTTTATTTATAAAGCGCCAAATCACGACAAGAGTCGTCTCAAGGCACTTCACATAATAAACATTCCAATTCAGGTCAGTTCATTAAGCCAATCAGAAATAATGTTTCCTATATAAGGAACCCAGCAGGTTGCATCGAGTCACTGACTAGTGTCAGTGACTATACAGCAATCCTCATACTAAGCAAGCATGCAGCGACAGTGGAGAGGAAAACTCCCTTTTAACAGGAAGAAACCTCCAGAGAATCCTGGCTCAGTATAAGCAGCCATCCTCCACGACTCACTGGGGATGGAGAAGACAGAACACACACACACACACACACACACACACACACACACACACACACACACACACACACACACACACACACACACACACACACACACACACACACACACACACATATACATATGTATGTGTATATATATATATATATATATATATATATATATATATATATATATGTATGTGTGTGTGTGTGTGTGTGTGTATATATATACACGTTTTAGCAGTACATTGATTGTAAAAGACAACTGAACACTCACTGTGTGCAATATAAATTAAGTCAATAAATCTCTTAATATTTATTGAAATTCAAATATAAAACAAACAAATGGTGTGTTGGGGTCCTTCGGGTCCTTTCTTCAGTCTAGTAGTGGCAGCAGTTGTCCACACAGATGCCTGATTTTTAAAAATATCATCGGCCGATAAAGGAAACAGTTGAATGTATCGGTCGGCCTCTACTCAGGATGGCGATTTATAGTTTTAACACCAAAAGTGTGATTTGCGTTTACTTGTTTGAAAACGTTGTGATGTCCCCAGGGAAAGATTGTTCACCAAAGTTTCAACATACAGAGCTCCTTCACACAGAAAGTCAGGCTACAGCAGATTCGCTCTCTGACGGAGGACCTCCGCTTTTATTACAAGCGCCTTCGCAACAACAAGGATGAGCTGGAACCCAGACGCAAATCTAAGGTGGGAATTTCTCTTCCCAGTTTCAAATCACGATTTTCCCTGGAAACATAAACTTATTTTCATTTTCCCATGTTTTCAGGTGGCAAATGTTTATTTTGATGCCAGTTTGCAGTGTGGTGATCACTGCTATGTGGGCCTCCCATTTGTGCTTAAATGTAAGTGCTTGTGTTTGTGTGTGTGTGTGCGCGCGTGTGTGTGCGCACGTGTGTGTGTGTTTTAATGTGACGCAGAATTCTGGTTAAAAAGAAATTTCTTTCTGTCAGCTGAGTCCAAACCCCACAGGTTGGCTTTACAGGAGGACATCTGGGATGCTGATGTTGACCTCCACCAGAAACTCCTCAAACGATGGAAGGAGCTCAAAGAGCTCTCAGGACACAAGTAAAACTATTTAAAACTGAACAGAGTAGACTAGAATAAGATTTTATCTGATTCAGATTCAGTAATGGTTCAGAGATTTGGTAAAACCATTGATTTGAAGTTTCACCAGATTTTCTTTTTCTTCTAAGAATTGAAGCCGTGTTTGAAGTCAACACAGACCTTCAGAAAAACGTTCAGGCTAAAATAACAGCACAGTTAACCTGGCCTTCACTTGTCAACTCTTCACAGCAAATCACGTTTCCCCTCACCAACACAAACAGCTCCTCTGTGAGTACAAAACACCCGTCTATGGTTGAAAGTGTGTTTCAGGATTCTGAGATGAAACGTGTCTGTTTCTCTGCAGGATGAGGAAGTGATTCTGCAGAACCCTGCAGACGTGCCCGTCTACGTTCAGGTTCTCCCGTTGGCGCTGCTACCCAACCCCTCTGTGTTTTCAGGAAAGCTAGCTGACAGGTGACGCTCCCACAAAACTCACCATGGTCTATTCCTTCACACAGCCCTGATTTTTAACCTTTTCACTTTTTCAGGTTGCCTTTTGAAAATTTGTCGAACATAAACCTAGATGTGAGCACGTTAGAGTTCCAGGTTCACAGAAATCAGGTGAGTGGCGCTTCAGTGATCATCGTATTCCTCTTTTCTTTGGTTGTGGAAGCTGTCGTCTTTAACAGACTCGGTTTGTGCTCCAGACATCCCCAGTAAAGAGCAGCTCAGGGTTTGTTGAAGGCTCAACTAGACCCTTTGTTTATAATCTCCTGCTTTTGCCTGGAGAAGTCAAGTCGTTCAGCGTGAGGTTCACCCCCATCAGCAACCACAGCGTCTCCTCCCTCCTCATCGTCAGGTAATGCCTGCTCCTGAGGGGGTATTTCAGCCACTTTTTCATGTCTTTCTGTCTGTGTGAATGTTATAAGTTATTATCGTACTCATTGTTGGTGACCACCTGAATGCTCTCTGTTTAGAACAATGGTTCATGTCCTTCTGGGCCGATGAGCTAGTCCGCATGCAGCACAGATCAAGTTTCAGACACATTCATATGACTCCGTTTTATAAATCTTTACACTAATTTCTGCTGAAATTAACATGAGACATTGGTGACAAGTTTGAGAAATCCAGGCTGCTCCCAAAAGTTGTCTAAGGCCCTGTCCACACGTAGCCGGGGATCTGCCAAAACGTAGATATTTTTCTACGTGTTGGCCTGTCATCCACACGAAAACGGATCTTTTTAAAAACTCCGGCCAAAGTGAAGATCTGCGTTTTCTCCGTTTTGGGTGTCTGCGTGTGGACAGACAAAACCGGAGTTTTAAGGTCCGCAACGTCACTTTCCGCGACAAAAACAATGCTGACATCACGTGTGCGACCTGTGTTTACACTAGCCGACAGCATGGATGCCCTCAGAGCTGCGCTCGCTTTATCAATGGTCCAAGCGCTTTCTGCTTGTTTGTTTTTGCAAGAGGAATTACTGCTCCTTGCGGAAGACCACAGACGAAGGACGAGGTTAAGAACGGGGGAAGTACTGCCACCTACAGGTCTGGCATGTCCTTAACAACGTATTTATCCGGGTACGTGTGGACAGAGTTTCTTTAAAACGAGGTGGTGTGATGCAAGTTTTTGGAGGGGCGGATATTCGTTTTTAAAAAACCCGGCTACGTGTGGACTAGGCCTAAATATAAATTAAAGTCAGTAGTGTCAAAAAGAATAATCCTGTAAAGAGCAACGTATAAAATACATCCTGAAGCTTGGGAAGTTGTGGGAAGTAGGCCGGATATGGACTGTGAACTGGCACTCAGGTTTTTGTACTGTATTTTAAAATGGATTTCTTATTGTATTTTCATAGGATTTATTACGGTATTTTACAGGGATTTCTTAGTGTATTTTAATGGTCTTATCTCTGTCCTATTGTGTTGCATTTTATTGGTGTAAAGCACTTTGTTTGTCCATTTTGGCCATGTGAAAGCGCTCTATAAAGTTGATTTGATCTGAAACTAATCAATAAGAGAAGTCCTCATCCTTCGCTGCCTTCAGGAAGCTGTCTACAGCGAGTTAAACAGACCTTATATATAAGGTTGACACAGAAACACACTTCAAAATGGCTGAAATATATAATTAATATCATCAAGAGAGGAGCATTTCCTGTAATGTCAGTATGTGGCAATCTTGTGCTTTATTCAGGAATAACCTGACGGTGATCGACACGATCGTACTTCACGGACGAGGCACAACTGAGAGCCTGAAGTTAGCAGGGAAGCTTCCAGGACAGGGCAGCTCTCTGAGGTTTAAGATGACTGAGGCCCTGCTGAAGGACTGCACAGAGAGTGAGTCTGAGATCTTTTTGTTGTAAACTCTCTCATCTTTAATAACACACCCACACTAACACACACTCATTATGGTAGAATCAGAGCTTGTTCTTAAAGCGGTGGATTTAAAGTCCGTTGTGTTGTGTGCCTGCAGCAGACACATTTCTGAAGAGTCGAGAGAATTTGTGACAACTGAGAATCATTTTTACCACCCAACACTTTAAATCTCAAATATTTTGTAGATTGTTGGGCTTTAATGCCGCTGCTCTTCTGTATCTGTAAGTCTCTGTCCATAAGCACAGCATGTCCTCCTTGTCACATAAGTGAAGGTTTATATAAAACTGTGATTGTCCAACACATTTTTGAAAAACAGACGGGCTTAGTAACTGATGCAAGTTGTTGCTAATATCAATACCTAAAAGGTGCAGATGGTTTTATGCCTAACAGTTGGTGTGTTAGTGAAGTATCTCCTGAACTACTAGACAGATTTTAATGTAAATCTTAGGTTTGAACTGAATGTACATTTACACCTGATAGGTGATGGCTGCAGTCAGTTTTACAGTTATTGAGTTAAAGCTGCAATAGCAAATCTGCAAAACAAACAGTCACAGAATCTCACACCTCCCATCGACTGTCATCCCTGGGCCATGCCCCCTGATGTGGGAACGCACATCGCTGGAGGAAACGAGCTAATGCTAAACACCAGTCGCAATTTTTTAGGTCCTAACGTCTCTTGTTGTCCATGACTTCAAATGTTTTTCTTTTTGTGACTCTGGTAGTTTGTCCTAAAGTAGAAGTGGTAGCAGCTGGCTGTTTCTCCTTCTCTGATATGGAGCGGAGAACCTGTCACACCAGTGGTGTTCTGTTGCTAAATACGCGAGTGTGTATTGAGTGGAGGAACCAGGGAGAGCAGAAGTGAGGTGGTTCGTTGAGACTGACAGCCAGATGGTTTGAAGTAAATACTTCAAACTTACAGTTTTATTGGTGGAGGTTTTTAGACAAATGCAAAAGAATCACTTTATTAATCGTTTCCATTTTTAATCTCAATATATTTACAGTTGTATTATGTTGGAACGTTGTGAAGAGGCATGAAAAAAATTAAGGTAGCCTGTTTTTCCATAGTATGTTTAAATGCTTGAATTTAACCAAAGTGGCCTGTATTTGATATGGCGCCTTCTAGAGTCCTGGAACCCCCCAAAGTGCTTTACAACACAGTCATTAACCCATGCACCTCCAGGTGGGGATGCGCTACGATGTAGCCACAGTTGCCCTGGAGTGCACTGACGGAGGCGAGGCTGCCAAGCACCGGCACCAGCACCGGCAGGCAAGGGGGGTTAAGTGTCTTGCCCAAGCACACAATGACGGCGACAAACTGAGCGGGGGTTCGAACCCACAACCTTCCGATTATGGGGCGAGCACTTTAAGTCTCTTTCCGGAGTATTTCTTTTATCCAATGGCACCATCTAGTGGCTGACGAGCATATCACACAAATAATTTCTCCTCCCGTTTTTTAAGATGGCGACTTCATGTTTCTTGTTTATTTAAGTCCTTCTGTAGCTGACAGTCAGAGCAAAAACACGTTGTTTTACGAGTATTATTCTCATGTCATGTTGTGTTTTCATATATTTATATTTTAAAGACTTATCTGTGAAGAGTTCATCAACTCTGCATCAGCCGAGGTATTCCTTAAATTTGAAGCAAGTAAGCGGTAGTCTAACTCCATTGGTTAGTTCTGGTCGGCGCTCAGTTTCCTATTGCACAGAGCTCTGCGGGGCAGGGGGCGTGCTTAGCAAAAAAAAAAAGACGTATTGCTTACATTATAGCTCAGTACATGATGAGATCATCACTTACAGATTTCTTAAACATCATGCATACTTTCTGAAAGGGGAAAACTCTGGAAAGATACTTTAACTACTGTGCCACTGTCACCCCGTGTGTGTGTGTGGCAATACTGATTGTACAGTTAAGTACATTAACAAGACTTAAAAGTTCTTTAAACATGCTTACATTTTCTTTTGTCAGAAGTGCAGGGGAGCTTTCCCTTCACATTGTTTTCAAGCACTGATCAAATTAGCTTCAACTCCGTCCTTTCTCAACTTAAAAATGATCTATTTGAAAGTCTTTCTTTGCGGGGGGCTAGCGAGCTGCAATGGAGTGAGACGCATTCTCGGGAACTCCCGCAGAACTTCCATCACAAGTATATATTAAAAGATATTTAAGCTCAAAAACATAACAACTAAGTACAGTAACTGCTGGACTAACACTACACGGCAAGGCGGGGGGAAAAAAACGCGAGTGGCAGCGAATCTTCGAAAATACAACTGCGAAGCTGGGTCGGCCACTAGGCCTCAAACCGCTTCGGCTAAAAGTCCAGAAAAACCCGGCTCGACCCAACCAGTACCTGAAGTAAGGACAGGCATGGACACCGCAATGATTAAAGTCGACATCTTCGCCTCGTTAAGAAAAGAAATATCATCTGTAATAAGAGAGGAGCTGAAGACCGCCCCGTGTTGGTCTTTCCTTCTATGAGACCATACAGGTACGGAGTAAATGGAGGTAAAACCTATTGTTGGTAGAGAGAGTGGAGTCAATAACCAGAAGATGATCTGCTTTTTGCCGCTGCAGTGGGAGAACACGACAGCTTCCCCAGCTAAACCCGCGTTTAGCTCTCATCTGCTGCATCAAGTGTTCTGCCTCCCTCTGACCATACAGCTGTATTTATTAAGAAATGATGGAACGTAACATACGCAGTTTGCCATTTGCACCTGCAGCAGCATACGTCATTAGTCTTGATAAGCAGGAACTAATTGCTTTGTTAGTCAGGAACTTATACATCACAAGGTCATGTAATTCTAAGATAAGCAGGAAGCATCCTGAAACATCCTTTGCTAACAAAGACAGTTTTCTTGTACTGAGGAACTGAGAGAAGGAAGGAATACTTTCACTCCCTTTCTGTGCAGGGGAAAATATGCAGCTGTTCAGCTTGTGCAGAAAAACACTGAGAGGCATTTGATTCTTCCATAATGTAGAAAATAACATATAATAATGTATAAAAGAGCTTATAATAATGTATAAAAGAGCTTATATGAGAGATACATATATTTTCTCCTGGCAAAGGACTTTTAATCGCTGAAAAAAGAAATTTTTGAAGTGAAAACCGAGATAGCGAACAACACGGCAGCTATCCGCTCAGAGGTGGAACAGGTGCAAGCAAACATAAAGACTGTCGAGGAAGGGCTGTCGGCATGGTCGGACGAAGTCGTGTTGGTGCAAACTACAGTAACGGATCTCAAAAAGCAAGTTGACATTCTAAAAGCAAAATGCGAGGACATGGAAGGCAGGATGAGAAGGGGAAACATTCGGATCACTGAAGTGGCGGAAGAGTCCGGATCAAGTTCCCCCACCGTGGTGTCCAAACTCCTTAAAGAGGTTCTTCACCTGGACAAAGACATGCTGATCCAGCGCTCGCACCGCAGCCTGATGCAGAAAAGACCCGTAAGCAAGCCCTGCGTAATTATTGCAAAGCTGCACCTCGAGGGGCCAGAGACCGTGGCGGCCAGCTCAACTACAAGGGGAATGCCATCGCTATATTCCCGGATTACACCGCGAGTGCGGCCAGCGTCAGCGGCGTTCACGCCCGCCAGGAAAATGCTTCCGGGAAAACCTGGAATCCGCTACGGTCTGCTGTATCTGGCCAGACTCCACATCACCAACACGTGCGAGGAACGGGAGTTTGCGGATGCTGTGAAGGTGATGGACTACATAAAGAAAAACATCCTTCAAGAGGGGGAGTTGGAGCATTAAAGACCAATATCCTTTACTGGTAGTGTGGAGAAAAGAGGGGGGAGGTGGGAGGGGCGAGGTAGAGAGTTTGACATCTTCAAAACTGTGATCTGCATGATAACTGAAGGAAAAAATATGACTAACGCCAGAAAGTTGAATTGAAGATATTTCAGCTACATTTAGGTAATGAATAGGGGGAGATGCAAAAAATTATCCTAAAGTATATAATTGCTGACTGTTTGGCAAGATTACGCTTATACATTATATACCATCTTTTAGTTCTTTTTAAAACACAGGAAGGTTTTATTTACCTGCAACACTTCGTTTGCGGCTGCAAACTTCGTCAGGCTGACGCTGATGGTGGCGTCACTTCCTTCTCCGTTTATCCGCGGGCAGCAGAGGACGTTGTCGCCACCATCAGCGTCAGCCTGACGAAGTTTGCAGCCGCAAACGAAGCGTTGCAGGTAAATAAAACCTTCCTGTGTTTTAAAAAGAACTAAAAGATGGATTTAGAATTTCAACACAGCTATACATTATATAGTTACATCTGAAAATATACATTTTTTAGTTTAATATGTCATTATTATAAATGAGGTTCTGAGGTAACCCGTTGTGCATAACCACTGACTGAACTGTGCTTGGCTTTTGCCCAAACCAAAGAAAAACCGATTCCTTATGGACTGTTAGCAAAGCTGCCTGGCATTGTGCCCCACAGGACCAACCAAATGCACCTGTTGGCCATGTTCCTGACTATTGTTGTTCTATTTTCCGGAACTGCGCTGCTCTGGGTGGCTGCATGTTGGAGTAGCTCTGTTGACTATATGTAAGTTTTGCCTTTTCTTGGGCATTTTTTCTTCAAGTTTCTCAAGAAAAACTGTATTTTTGGACACTTAACTTTTCTGTTTCTGGTGCTGTGAAGCTTGGAGGATTTTTACTGCTATTTTTTCACTTTTTGAGCATTTGTTATGATGCGTAACCATGGCAACAAGCTGTTTACAATCGGGAGCAGCTGATTGACATTGGAAAGGCTGAAATAATACCTCAACTGAAGCCAAAAATCCCAAATGAGCTAAAACACAAGAAGCGTGGGTGCAGAGCGGGAGCAAAACGGAGACAGAGAAAGAGGAAATTCAAACCATCTCTTCCATCGATCATAATGGGCAATGTGAGATCACTGGCCAACCAGATGGATGAACTCCAAGCCCTTTCAAGGACTCAGCCAGAGTTTTATCAGTTTCAGAACCGCTGGAGGAGATCATGCAAAGAAGGATTCTCCAGAGAATCAAGAACATGATGGACAACCCTGAGCATTCTCTTCACAAGACTGTCCGACAACGGAAGAGTGTCTTCAGTCAGAGGCTTCTTCAGTTTGGCTGCAACACTGACCGCTACTGGAGATCCTTCCTGCCAACAGCCATTGTAACAACTCTTTGATGACTTGATTATTATTATTATTATTCTGAGCTACTACAGCAATCAGTTTCCCTCTGGGATTAATAAAGTATTTTTGAATTGAATTGAACTGAATTGAATGTTGGGTTCGAGTTAGGGCTGCACGATATTAGGAAAACCTGCGATATTCCATAACAATGATTAATATTGCGATGACGATATTACTTGCGATAAATAAAAAACTTATTCTTATTTGAACATCTTAGGTGTGTTCTTGCTGTGTTATATTTCTAACTCCATGCTGTCGTTCTTTCTTAAAACACAGAACAGTTTTTGTTGCCTGTTTTCCCGCTAAAACTTAACTCAGGAACAAAAATAATTAAAAACAAATAAATTTAAAAAATCATAAAAATGAGAAAAGCAAAAGATGTGAGGAACAGGGAAAAGAAAATGAACAAGAAAAGGCGATCATTGGATCCCGGGAAAAGCAGAATCAGCAGAAAGAGCAGAACAAAGCTAACTCAGGTGTTTGCTAACCATCAAAATTAAGTGCTGTTCACCTCGGGGCGGGCATCTGACCTATGAGAACACACCTGATTGGCCCAATGGGTGAAGAGCTCTGTTTGATTTGTTAAAAAAACATCATGCTTCCATTTGATTGACAGAATGCATTATGTGTAGCAAACATTTGAGCTGACCATTCATTGCAATATTTATCTGTTCTTTGCGATATGCATATTGTGCATGCCGATATTGCGATAACGATATATTTACGATATATTGTGCAGCCCTCGTTCGAGTTAAGAGGATTCCTCGGTTCCTCAAGGATCCTCAAAGAGCGAGAGAGAACTTCTTCATCCACAGACTCATTCAGAAGGAATTGATTCAAAACAAATTAGATACAGCTGTCTACATAAGATTTGGTGGTATCTTCAGTGCACCTGTCGAGTTTTCATACGCATACCCAATTTATTTAGTTCCATTTTATACAAGTGTAATATTTTGTTTTCCATCTTTTCCCTGTGGTTTCCTTGCTGTTTGTCTCTCTATTACATCAAACCCTGTCTTCAATTATGAGTTGTCTTAAGGTAATAAGTTAAATTGTTACGGGTATCCACAGTCCAATCAAGAGAAAAAAAATTATTAATCAACT
This sequence comes from Nothobranchius furzeri, assembly GCF_043380555.1. Taxonomy (NCBI): domain Eukaryota; kingdom Metazoa; phylum Chordata; class Actinopteri; order Cyprinodontiformes; family Nothobranchiidae; genus Nothobranchius; species Nothobranchius furzeri. The sequence continues at coordinate 61,759,359 of NC_091756.1, read as the reverse complement.
GAAGAGAAATAATTGCCAGATTGCATTCTTGCAAGAAACTCACGTCTCCGACAAGGAACACGAAAAATTAAAGAAGTCCTGGGCAGACAAAATGTTAAACTCGTCACACCCCTCTGGCAGGAAAAGAGGTGTATCTATTTTGGTGCACAGGCAGGTCAATTTCGTGTCAACCAAAGTTCACGAAGATCCGACAGGGAGATCTGTAATGGAGTGGAAGTCTGCCTCTTGAACATATATTCTTCGAATGAGACGAGCCTAGCTTTATTCGAACAAAATTAAACATAATCTTACAGGACAGTTGAGGTGTTTTACTGCTAGGCCGGGATTTCAATTGTGTCATGTCCCAACACTTGGACAGACAACCGAAGACCAGCACTTGTGCATCTAAGATGAGCAATACGCTTAGACATTTATCAACTGAGTCTGGTTTAATGGACATCTGGAGAAACAAGCACCCCAAAGGCAGAGACTTTACCTTTTTCTCACATAGACACTCTGCATACTCCAGAATAGACCTCTTTTTTAACTTTTAAGATAGAATTACACAGAGTAACTGACATAAAAATCCTTCCAATGAAATTTTCAGATCACATTCAATTGAATTCAAAAATACTTTATTAATCCCAGAGGGAAATTGATTAAGATCACGCTCCTCTTGTACTGTTATGGAATATTGGCAGCAAGCCATCAAGTAAACAGTGGAGATGTGAATGCATCGCTCCTTAATGACAGAGAATTCATAACCTTTATAAAAGCAGAACTAAAAGATTTCTTGACATTATTACTTCACCTGAAATTTCCCCCCTTATTTTTTGGGACTGTGCAAAAGCATACATTAGGGGCCGAATCATTTCTTTCAGAATTGCCAGAAAATGGAAAAAAGAAGAAAAGCAGCAAGAGTTAGAGGACAGAGACATAATAAGATACCTTTCGTCAAACATTTTGACAGGTCTATTGTTCTTTGACCTTTTTGACCTTTCAGTCCTATTGTTCATTTTGACCCTTGACCTTGCCCCCCTTTCCTATCATTAATCAAATGGACAGGTGTATTGTTCAATCTTTGCCCCCCCTTCCGTATCATTAATCAAATGGACATGTGTATTGTTGATCGTCCAGATGGCCTAGACCCCCCACGCCGCATCATCAATGGCGTATTGTTGAGCGTCCAGATGTCCATGATCCCCCACGTCATAGGCTAATGTGTGTAATGGCGCGTGAAGTTTCTTATTGTGTTACTCAGCGGTTCCCACAGCCCCCTCCCTTCTGAGTGTAATCCTATAGTGGATAACTCTTTAAAAGCTCAGATCTGTCCGAATGGTGAAAAGCCGAGCTCTAAGAAAAAATGATGAACCACGAGGAGATGCGTGAAGCACCAAGCCGCGAGGAAGAGGTGTCTACATCCGACGCTTCAACTTCAACTCAAAAAGTGAAAGAAGAGAGCGTGGATACGCCGCTGTCAAAAACCATGCTTTGTGAAAAATCCATCGCTATACATCAGATGCCGGCTGGAATTGGAGCTCCCCGCAAATCTACATTCTACATCTGCAGAGTGCAGGTTCCTCCTTTCGGGGGTAAAGAGATCTTGGAGCAAATATGGCAGTTGGAACCTTACGGCTATTCCGGTAGTTTTGGGTACCGGTTCAGCTACGACACTAAGGAACTGTGTTTAATCCAAGATGTAGCTGAGGGCGAACCTCTTAAATCCTATTTATCAAATTCACCAGCGGTTCTCTCCTACAACGATTGGGCTGTGCTCAGGCTGGCTGTTCCACGCAAGGTGCACAGAGATGATGATGAGAGACCTCGTCCGCCAGTCAATCGCAGCGGGCCGCAAGCTCTTCCAACGTTGGATGAAATCCAGAACGCTGTGACAGCATTCAGCGCTTCATGGGAGGGGGAAGAGGATGCGGATAGAGAGTGGATGTTCAAGGCCTCGGTCCGTGTGAGAGGATTTGAGCTCTTTTTTGTGCTGGAAAATGTGCATTCTGTATGCGGAATTTACCGCCTTCTACAGGTTGTACCTTTCGAAGCCTGGTGTGAAAAAATAAATGAAGTGGAGGATCGTATTACTTCACTTTTTCGTACCAGCCGCTGTTGGAACGACATTCTGACAGTGCGAAAAAAGCTGGAGTTCTAAGACCTGCCTTAGGAGGAGGAGGAGGATGTCGCATCATACCACGCCCCCCCACCCAGCACTAGTTATAAAGAGCTTACAGTTAGAAGCCATTTCATCCAGACGATCTAAGGCATCAGCATGACGGGGTTCTACAATCAGACGACCCTTAAAGACCTTTGGAGCCCACCACCGAGCTGGGTACTAACGGATTCATCACCACCGAGATACAACACCAGTCCGAGGTCCAGATCGCTACCATCACCACCACCGCCGAGATACAACGGCAGTCCAAGGCCCGCATCGGCGCCACCGTGTTTTCCAGAGGATAACCTAATTATTACGTCACTCAGGCCGGTCATGGTTTACCAGGTTTTAGCAGTGTTCCTTATATGTACGGACGTGGCTTTGGATCGATATTTTCAAGACTGTTTCGATTCATATCACCTTTTGTTAAAAAAGGATTTGCTCTGGCTAAACCGCATCTCAAAAAGGCCGCTACAGGAATCGTGTCAGATGTGTTGACGAGAGCCGTCGGTAAAATCAATGACCCTAATGCCCAAGAGGGGTCAGGCCTCATGGTTCTGTCGAGGCGTGTTCGCAAAAGACCCCCCGGCAGGCGTTTAAAGACATCTACATCACGAAGCGACCGGCGCATCAAAGCTCCAGTTACAAAACGCAAGCAAAAGAGGAAGAAGTCTCGTCAGACGGGCTCTGATATTTTTTAATCATGTCACTGCTCCACAGCAAATCGTCAGAATGTACGCTGAGTGAACTGGATCTCTTCACCGTACCCATGACGCAGTTGTCTATCGAAGATAAGATCTACAGCGAAATTTTACCCATAGCGGCCCTGACGGACGGCGGGCCTGTAGAATTTTTTGTCCCCGGAGATGGAGAAAAATATTTGGATTTAAACGACACTCTTCTATTTTTGCGGGTGAAAATTACAAACGATGACGGCAGCCCGCTAGATGATGGTGCTGCCACCGGTCTGATTAATTACCCGATAAACACGATTTTCTCACAATGTGACGTGGTTCTCGGCGATCGTCTGATTTCACAGTCCAGCGCCACGCACCCCTACAGAGCGATCATCGAAACCCTGCTGAACTTTTCTGAAGCGAGTTTGAATTCTCAATTCAGCGCGGGATTGTTCTTCAAAGACACCGCAGGCGCGCACGATTCCACCGTTGTAATTAACGGACGCAATTTAGGCCTTAATCAACGAGCGACTTTTACAGAAAACTCCAGAGAAGTGGATCTGATAGGACCCCTGCATTCTGATATATTTTTCTGTGAAAGACTTCTTTTAAATTCTGTCGATCTCAGAATTAAACTGACACGCGCGTGTGATGCTTTTTGCCTGATGGGGGCGCGTGATTCCACCTACAAGCTGAAACTGCTGGGTGCATCGCTTTTTGTGAAGAAAGTTAATATTTCACCCGCCGTACGTTTGGGTCACGAGTCTGCTTTACTAAAAGCAAACGCCATGTACCCGCTCTCACGCGTGACCGTCAAAACTTATTCCATTCCACAAAATTCGAGGATATGTAATCTGGAGAACCTCTTTCTCGGCGCCATTCCTAAATATATCGTCTTAGGATTAGTGGATCACGAGGCTTACACAGGACGAAGAGATCTTTCGCCTTTTAATTTTCGCCACATGAATGTGGAATATCTGGCGTTGTCCAGAGACGGAAAACAGATTCCATCGAAAGCCTTCCAACCTACTTTTTACCAGGGAACATCGGTCAGAGAATTTTATAATCTGTTTACCGCCACTTCAAGACAATTGAAAGATTTGCCTCTATCGATTAATAGGTTGGAATATCAACAGGGGTATACACTCTTTGCCTTTAATCTGAACACAGCGGATGACTCGGAGGCGCTTTCAACCGTTTCCACCGGCAACCTGAGGATGGAGATGCGCTTTGGAGAACCTCTGAGAGCCACGGCTACACTCATTGTGTATGCGTGTTACGACTCCATTCTGGAGATAAACTCAAAGAGAGAGATATTGGTGGATTATTATTAATGGATAATCACGAATTGGACGGCATATTATCGAACCTGCTGGGAGATTATTTTGGTGGCGTGTACGCGTCTGATCAGCTGTCTACCGTCCCAAAAAACATTCGACTACCGGCCTACTTTGTGGTAAACACTCATCCTGTCCATTTACCCGGTGAACACTGGTTGGCGCTAGCTGTGGAACAAAATGGCCTCGGGACATTTTTTGACTCTTACGGTCTATCGCCTGAATTTAAATATTACCCTGAAAACATCCTGAATTTTCTAACAGAACGTTGTTCACGAATACAATATCAGGATCGTCAGCTACAGAGTTTTGCATCCGACCGTTGTGGCCAGCATTGTGTTTTTTTCCTGTGTCATAAGGCTTGTGGACTTTCTCTGAAACAAATTCTGTCTAAATATCATAAAAATGTAGATAAAAATGATGCTATGGTTTATCATTTTGTTAAAAAAATTTCAAATTGTATCAAACGTCATGATGTATACTTCACACAGGTGAATTGTACTCTTGAAATGTTTAAAGAATGTCACGGACTGTGAAATTTGTTTTGAATAAAGTTTTATTGAACAAACAAGAGAGTTAAGGTGTAAAGCTGATCCATTTCTTCATAGTGGGGACATCGCTCCAGCTTGGTGATAAAATGATATTTCTCCTCGGTTTTTTCTTTTTTTTCTTCAAAACACCGTCTTCAGAATCCGGAAGCACAACCCCTCCGTTCCTGAGTTGCGTAATCTGACGTTTCGCTAGCGGATTGGACACGATAGATAAGGGCACATTTTTTTCTACTAGAGTTTTTAGGAAAGGAGTCCAACCCGTCGGTTCTGATTGTGGATGTTTTTTTAACGCGTTGCTGATGCTTTTAATCAAGTCAAGGATGTGTGATCCTTTCTGCACATCGCCTTTATATTTAAATTCCCCCGTCGGAGTCCAGTTTAATCGTGTCATTTTCAGCAGGTACTCGGCGTTTTTTCTTCCGCGTACAGGAAGATTCTGTAGCGTTTCATTAATGAGTGTGTCAGCCACTGTTTCTACAGCTGACGTAGGCTCAGCCGTCACAGTGGGCGGTTCAGTGGGAGGTGCACTTTCGTGTAATCCGCTTCTCAACAACTTTAAATAACGCTGTAGCAGCGCATTGTATTTTTTAATTTTCTCATACGGCGTTAATCCCGTCTCCTGCATAATTAATTTCATTTCAGAGTCAAGATTCTCTTCAGCCACGTCCCGTATCGTAGGTTTAACAAGCTGACGTAATTGTTGGGGGGTCACCATAAACATTTTTTGAGAAGCCATCGTTTATTTCCTTATTAAGCCACCTATCAGTTCACCTATCAAAGGCGCAGCGGCTGCTAAGAGTATGGGTAGAAATCCGCCTTTCTGGCTGACTAAAAGCTTCTTTTTTTTTAAAAGGCTAGTTTTGTTATGAGTCAACTGCCTGAGCACCGTTCTGCTTTTAGACAACTTTTGAAATTGACGCAGCGACAGACGTATATTTCCTTTGATCACGTTTAAAGCTATCTCGCACAAAGCCTTCAGAACGTCCTCGGAGCACCCTTTTAAAAACTCCTGAAGTTGGCGAGGCTTCATACGTGACAAAGCACGTAGAATCTTGGCGTTGCGTTTTATCCGGGCTGACATGGCTCTGTTTTAGACAAATACACCGCAGTGAGCTGATCCGGAAGTAAACCCGTACGGAGACGGAAAGATTCTGGCGTTTCCGCTTTTAAATCCACAATTAAATAACCGTACGGTTCTGACGTAGCGTCTTGAAAACTCTCCATGAAATATCTTTTTTGGGTAGGATATATTTGGTTTGCTAAAACATTGATTTGCAATTTGTCTCGAGGGTTTTTAAACAAAATCAAATAATTGGTGTTTAAGCTGATGGAACGACTATGTTTTCCTTGATGAAAAACATTTTGAGTGATTAAAATGACGCTCATATTTCTGTGATGTCTCAGCTGGGTAAATAATTTTAGCACTCCAGGATGGCTGGACGTTTGAGACATCATGTCATCCAAGATCACCAAGTGGTTTTGACCCAATGGAAATAAATCATCATCCTCGAATGAAAGCGGGAGACCTTGAATGAATCTAATACTTTTATTACAAATATCATCATACATAGGTTGATAAGATGTAAAAAACCACACGATGTTTTTTGGCATTTCAGTTAAACATTGCATACAATTTTCCAAAATACTTTTTACAAAAAAGGTTTTTCCACAGCCTGACGGACCAGCAATCTGTGCACTGAATGGAGATTTTAGTCTAGCGTCAAAATCAGTTTCCATTTTTAATACCCAAATGGTTCTGTACTGCCGTCAGCAAATAACCTCCGCTTATCAAAAATCACACGAAACCTTTTCACAAATGAAACATTCGAGAGAGTGAGGCCTTTTTTATCCCTCTTGACGATCTCCTGCCGAGTTTGCAAAAATCTCCCCCTTTCTCCAGCGATGTAGCCCTCCACCAGCAGCTCCAAGCTGTCAAAATTGATGTGATCAGATGAAATGAATGACTGTGTGATACCCTTAGCCTTTATCACCACCTGCTGGCGGTCCCGGGTTTTGTAAGCATACGTTTTTGGACCGGCTGAAACAAATTCCGTGATGGAATCGCCGTGCAGTTCATCGGTTAAATCCCCCAGCAGCGGTCCTGTTGGTAAAACACACTCATTCTCTTTGACAGAATAAATTATAGAATCTGTATCGTAATAAATGACGCGATTTCCCAGTTTGTTCAACGCATTTAATAATTTCAATCTGGCATAAGTTGTGGTGAAAGCGGCTATAAATATGTTGTTGCTTCTGCCAGGAGTCGTTAGGCATTTTTCTGTCAAACTGTGCTGCACCAGAACGGCTCCTGAAGTGACAAAGCTGAAGAATTTAACTTTGTATTTCCCTGAAAACAGAATGTCAAAAAATTCATCAGGTTTTTGAACAAATGTGGTTTGTACAAGATCATCTCTTTGGCCAAACTTTCCCCAGAGTGAATTGAGACATAATTTTGAAATGGCACGCTTAGCAGGATTGTGCTGAATCTTAGACTCCTCTAATTGTATTCCCTGATGAAGCTCGTAGTCCTGAATGTATTTTCTTTTCGACTCATCGTCAATCAATCCTTCAGGAAAACCAGACGCTTGCTGTTTTTGTTTGAGAAACGTGTTAATGTAACCTGAAAACACGTCTTTACTGCTTTTCTCAAAATCCCAGACTTCAATCATTTTCACCAGACGGTAACCTGACTCCAAAGCGTAATTGAACTCTACACTCACCCAAACGCCCGTCAAAGCACGTTGAGACGCGCTGTGTGAACAAGAATCAGATTGATTATTCATTTCAGCGCATGTACGACATAATGTAAAAACAAGTTTACCTTTGGATGTTTTAAAAGGCAGAACAGGGAAAAACAGTTTTCTGGGTGGCAAAACGACAGCTTTAATCAAGCCAAAATAGTGACTTGGATCTCTGAAATTTTTAACATGAAATTTGGGATGGCCTATGGGATAAGTCTGTGTGGCGTTTACATAAGGGTACAGACTCGTAAACTCGTAAAATCCACATAGTGGATTTTTTCACCGCTCTGAGCCGAATGCCTCAGCCGAACCGGACAAGTTCTGCCTCCTTACAGGGCTTCACGAGGTGAGAGAGGAGCTGGCGGTGGGTCAAATCTTGAGACAAACTGTTTCACGTCCGGATCAGTTTTTACCATCTCCTGCCAATCATGTTCCCAAATGACATTCATTTTTAATCGATGCACAGTTTCCAACGACTGGAGCTTTTCGACGGTTTTGTCATAAATTTCACCAAAAGTGATTTTTCTCAGAGGACATATGGATGACTGTAAGAAACATTTTGGACAGCCGTGGAAAAAACAACCCATATACTCAAACCCTTGTTCGACGCCTGAAATCACAGCATATCCGTCGAGATAAAAATCTCCCACTTTATACTCCCCCAAAGGCGTTAAAGCGTGTTGAATGTCTACATTTTGACTGCGTGAAACCCATTCCAGCCACACGATGCTTGAACTTGAAAATGGTTTTTGTTGCGGTCGATAGCCGAGCGGACAAGGAATGGCCAATGTGTCTGGTTTTAGGAATTTTGATCTAAACACGCGCATGCAAGCTGAAGCGATCGTGACAGATTTCAGCGGGTCGATACCTGTTTCATTAAAAAACTCCTCTCTGAAAATACCGCATGCTTTACGCAGAATTTCCACATCGTTTCTACAATAAAACACGGCCTCCTTCCTGAAATCAAACAGCTGCTGTTTAGACTCATCGGTGTACCATTCTAAAAATATTTTTTTATGCTCCGGAGACATTTGTTCAAACCCATAATGGCTGACATCTGGATAAGGCCCTTTATAATTCAGATGTTCAAGCAATGAAAATCTGTGAGGAAAATAACCTTCAGTTTTATCTGTAAAGCCCAAAGCAGCTGGAAGGTTGGCTAATTTCATCATGAGAAAACTTAAGGAATCTATGAATCTCAACCCGAAATCTGGATCATGAAAACTCAGGATTTTACAGCCTTGCATGAGTATATTTTTGGGAACAATTTTTAATTGACACATAGCTCTCAAAATTATATAAGCATCAAATCCACGCGCATTGTGTGCAACAAATGTATAATTGCTGAATTTAGGACGACGCATCTGCATAATAAAATCTTTAATGCAATCTAAACCAAATTTCTCCCAAACGTCGCCTGAATCGGATTTTGCACAGATTAAAAAAGGTGTATGCACACCGTTCTGATCCGTAAACGTTTCAGTGTCGTAATAAATAACCTTTTCCGTTAAACCGTCATCTTTTTTTTCAAGCTGAATAAAACAGCGATGATCATCCGTGACCACCGACTGTTTGCAAACGATGCATTTGGTCGCTGAGCAAACGTGCTGTGAACCATTTCCACCCATGGCGATGTAATAAGTTTGTTTACAAATGGTGCATTTTTTAAACATTTCGCAAGGAGAAACTAACCTGTTTGCTTGAGGCCTTAAAACAGGTGTTTTGTGAGTTTGAAAACATATTACATTTTGGCATATTCGATTACAATCAGAACATGTGATGAGAGACGTTTCTGTTCGTTTGCATAAATCGGTATTACATACGCGACAGAACCATTTACAATGATGTCCGTTCATGTTATTATAAGGAGAAAAGCACCATGAACAAAAATATTTGGCTCCTAAGAAACCTTTAATATTTTTTATGCCGTAATAATGTTGATTCAGTAGCAAAATGAACAACGGATTTGACCGATCGCTAAAATCTGTTTCAAATTTAGAAATGATTCTGTCGGATCTGTAAAAAATGATTATTTTTCTTTGAACAATATTTTCAAATCGAATCACGTCGCTAAATGAAACGGTTGATTGCTCCTGAAGCCCTGCCTGTTGATGAATATTTTTAGCCACATTCAATAATTCTGTATCTCTCGCTGAGGGATTTAACAGTCCGGCTATGCTTAGCGCAAAACACAACGGCTGATTGGCCTCTGGAGGGCAAATGACATGGTTTCGTTTTTTATTGACTAATTCGTGATCCAGAATGGTTTCGATTTTTCGTTTCCCACCGCCGGAAGGATTATTTATCACTTGCAGTCTGAAATTAAATTCGTTGTCGGCCTCTAATGCTTCATTTGATTGAACTAACAGATCCAGTAAATACTGAAGCTGATTTAACATATTTGATCCGTCATAATTAAAATTAACGTGGTGCGTCGTGTGCAAAGTATTAATTTCAAACTGGACTCTATCGTTGGGACGCGCGATCTGGCTTCCACTTTCAGCAAACCTGTTTAATATTTCCATCAGATTAATATAAAACTCGGCTGGGTCGTTGATTGCTTGAAAAGACACTCTCTCTCTAATTTCACGCTGGTTAAAAGCTGCGTTTACGCTCCCTCCGATCTGTCGGTGTTCTATTTGTCTCAAAATTTCATCTACAGCTTGTGGAGATGGGTCATCTGAATTTGCTAGTATTTGATCGATCTCGTTTACGCGCTGCTGGTGTTCTATTTGTCTCAAAATTTCGTTTATTGCTTCTGATGAAGGCTCATCTGAATTTGCTAGTATTTGATTTACCTCGTTTGAAACGGCTTGGGATGCTAAAATTTCACTATCTGAAGCTAATTCATCTACTTCACTCAGTCCGCTTACATCAAACCAGTCAGTTAACACCAAATTATCGGCCTCCTCCACTGAGGGATTTTGGCTGGCTAAAATTCTATCTAACATTTCATCATCAACTACGTTTAATTCATCATCAACTACGTTTAATTCATCATCTACTTCAAACAAATCTGAAAGGTCATCAAACCAATTTTCACTCATGATACAAAAGACATTAAAAACCTACTAAAAATGAAGAAAAAAAATCTGCGTCGTCCTTACAAAGTGAGCACTTGTTGGACCACATCCACCAGGCCAGAATTCACTTGCAGGAGCAGGTAGCCAAGCTTCATCCTGTTTAATCTCTGCAATGGCGTAAATATGCTGATCAGCTGCTCCTGATTGTACCCAGGACTGAGCGTAAATTTAGAGGAGATCGTTCTTTTGCTGTTGCAGCCCCAAAACTGTGGAACGAACTTCCTTTAGAGATAAGACAGGCCAGTTCCTTATCTGCTTTTAAGGCACTCCTGAAAACACACCTCTTTACCCTGGCTTTTAATACCTTGTGAGATGTTGGTTTCTATTTTTTATTTTATTTTAGCTGTTTTAGGTGATTCAAATGCGGTTTTATCAAGTTTTATCAAGTTTTTATTTTTAATATAGGGCTAGTTTAATTTTATGTATCATGTGTTTTATTTATCTTTGCTGTTTTCTTTCTAGTCAATTGTTTTAATGTACTTTCTGTACAGCACTTTGTTCCTGTGCTGGGTCTTGTAAAGTGCTTTATAAATAAACTGGATTGGATTGGATTGGATTGGTGCGTAGGCCGTCGGCCGTTGCTCTGGAGAATAAAAACGATAAATATGAACGACACATCTCTGACTTATTAATCGCTATTTTGTAATCACTTACCAGCTTCGAGGATCGTCTGTGGCGTGATGGTCCTGTAACGAACAGCTTTCGCATTCGCGTGTGATCTGACGGTCTGGCTGGGCTGATACGAATGTAAGACGGTTCGGCTGGTGGATGGAGGCGTGGTTGGGTAAAAGTTATCACTTCCGGGGTAAGGTTGAACCCCCTCCTTTTCTGTAAAATGAGATATTTCTCAGCTGAAGAAAAGAACGTTACGTATATATTTATAAAATCCACTCACTCAGATTGTCGACCGCACGATTAATTTTAGACAAATCATCCAGGGGAAAAGGTACTGGTGTTTTACAAGTTAATTCCTCAATAGGAATTTCTTCCCACTCACCGTCCGATATGACAATAGCGTCTGAAAATAAAGATGTTAAACCAGAAAGAGAAAAAAAGATTTGCGTCTTAAGTTAAAAACTTACCCGTCATCTTAGCTTGTTACACCTCAAATCACGACTCCGAAAATGCGTTTTACATTTTATACAGCTGTTTAAAAAAATCTTGAATAGAAAACGGTTGCGATTGGTCGAAAAAAAATATTTTTATAAACAATACATAGTCATTTGCTTTGTTGTATAGGTAGACAAATGTCTGAATGGGTGTTTAGAGTTGTGTGTGTGTGTGTGTGTGTGTGTGTGTGTGTGTGTGTGTGTGTGTGTGTGTGTGTGTGTGTGTGTGTGTGTGTGTGTGTGTGTGTGACAGTGAAAACAAAAAGTCACAAAATGTGACACTAAAGGCAGGAGGCGATGGTTAAGCTTTCACTGCTGATGATGACGAACCAAAGATGCTGTTCACCTAAATAGCTCTTTGAAACAATAGCAAGTCATTTGCTTTTGTGAATTGTTTCCATGCCGACTTGGTTAAAATGAGCTCTAAGATAGATGAACCAGATCTTTGTTCACCAACTTTCCCGCCACTCTTTCAATTCACCCCACCTGCAAAAAAGTAATTTGCTTTTGCGTGTTGTTTCCGTGACGACTTGGTTCAGCCAGTTCTTTGTTTTAAAACTTTCCCGCCACCTGCAAAAAAAAGGAAGTCAATTGCTTTGTCAGAAGTCGCTGGTCGTGCAAAATTGTTTAGAATGAGCTTTAAGAAAGCTCAACAGATCTTTGTTGACCAACTTCCAGGCACTCTTTCAAACAAATCCACCTGCAGAACAATACAGAGTCATTTGCTTTGTGAGTTGTCGATTAAAAGCGTCACGCTGAGGTAAGGATCAACTTTAATTCTTATAGGCTTGAGTATGCAGGGTGCTTTACAATAGAACCATAAATGGTTTAGGATGGTAAACCATTGCTTTTGTGAAGTGAGAGAAATGTATGAATGGTTTAGTCAAAGACAAATGTTTGAATGTAATCCTTTTACTTCTTAGAGAAGTGTGTACGTGTGTGTACGTGTGTGTGTGTGTGTGTGTGTGTGTGTGTGTGTGTGTGTGTGTGTGTGTGTGTGTGTGTGTGTGTGTGTGTGTGTGTGTGTGTGTGTGTGCTTACAGCCATTAATTTGATGTGCTGCTGGACAGAGAGTTTTACACAATAGTTTTAGTTCTGGTTAAAAGTGTCAGTGAGCTGCATGTAAATATTTACACATTTAAACACAAAGTTTAAGACTGAACATACAAAATCCAAATATCTAATATTTGGGAGAAAAGCACTTTGTGAACATCTGCCAGATGGCTGAGTCTCGAGACCTGCAACCATTTCATAAGTACTTGACCAGCGTGTGGGGCTGTCATTCACAACAGTTAGGCCGCACTCATCCACTGTCAGTGAGCCATGTCATGTTTGATATAAAAAGTCCATGAGTTTAGACTGATATGGTGTGCCAGTAAGGGCTGGTAAATGCATTATAATGACTGCAGCGTCAGACTGATGTGGTTCTGCTCACTGGTGAGGGTGGCCTTCTTTTTCTTGCTTTTCAGCATTTGCAGTACAATTTAGATGACAAAACTTTCTGTGTGTTGAATTTAGGTGATGAACATATCTGAGAGGTAAGACATTCCTCTTCCTCGTGGCTTGGTGCTTCACGCATCTCCTCGTGGTTCATCATTTTTTCTTAGAGCTCGGGTTTTCACCATTCGGACAGATCTGAGCTTTTAAAGAGTTATCCACTATAGGAATACACTCAGAAGGGAGGGGGCTGTGGGAACCGCTGAGTAACACAATAAGAAACTTCACGCGCCATTACACACATTAGCCTATGACGTGGGGGATCATGGACATCTGGACGCTCAACAATACGCCATTGATGATGCGGCGTGGGGGGTCTAGGCCATCTGGACGATCAACAATACACATGTCCATTTGATTAATGATACGGAAGGGGGGGCAAAGATTGAACAATACACCTGTCCATTTGATTAATGATAGGAAAGGGGGGCAAGGTCAAGGGTCAAAATGAACAATAGGACTGAAAGGTCAAAAAGGTCAAAGAACAATAGACCTGTCAAAATGTTTGACGAAAGGTATCTTATTATGTCTCTGAGGACAAAATAAGGCAGCTTGAAGAACAACACAAAAGAAGCCCATCCTCAAGCTTACTAAAAAACCTAAAAGTTTTACAGCGACCACAACACCCCTATTATCAGACGCCGACCATTATGCAGTACAATCTGGGACTGTGGCACCCTCTTGGAGAGAGGCCACTACAGTTATGTTACATAAAGAGGGTAAAGATCCCACTAAATGCCAATCATACAGACCAATCTCATTATTGAATGCAGATTTACGAATCTTAACAGCTATTCTGGCAAGACGGGTTAACAACAGAAATGATCCGTCCAGATCAGACCGGGTTCATTAAAGGGCGCTACTATGGAGACAACATCAGGAGGCTGTTAAACCTAATGACACATCAAAAAGTTAAGGAAGAGGAGTCAATGATATTATCCCTAGATGCCATGAAGGCATTCCATCGCGTATCTCATTCAAACTCTGAAAAGATTTCAATTTGGCCCGAACTTCATAAGATGGATACAAAACTTATATTCAGATCCACAGTCCACAGTTAAGGTAAATGGGTTTCTCTCAGAACGTTTCACTTTAGAACGGGGGTGTAGACCAGGATGCCCACTGTCTCCTTTATTTTTTCAGTATAGAACCATTAGCGCAACTGATCAGAGACAATAAAAACATAAAAGGAATTACAATAAATAGAGAACAGCATAAAATTTCATTGTATGCTGACGACGTATTGCTGTATGTTACAGAACTCACGACAACATAACATGTGGATTGAACAAATAAAGGAAATATATCAAATGGAACAAATAACATATTCCCTGAGACTTCAAAAACATTCAATAAAAGGTGGAGACCTGCTAACGACATACTGGTATAAGAATATTATGTTCCTTTTTTGTTAGCTTGTTTGTTAATTATTATTGTTTCTCCTGTCTCTAATTATGTTACTTCTATTTTATTTTTGTCCCTCGGGTATACCACAATGCTACTCAGTGCATGATATAGCATGTATAATGAACACAGTTCTGTATGTGATTTATGTGAAGCATAAATAAAAATTAAGTAAAGAAAAACGTATTTCTTTAGATGCAGAATTTTATTTTTGATGTGTGTGTGTGCACACATGCATGTGTGTGTGTGCGTGTGTGTGTGTGTGTGTGCGTGCGTGCGTGTGTGTGTGTGTGTGTGTGTGTGTGTGCATGCGTGTGTGTGTGTGTACTTTCATCAGCCGTTAACTACTCCCCTCTGGCAGGAACATTTATTCCCTAAACAGAAATTCTTTTGGAAAGAATTTCAGCTGCAGAACAAAATACATTTAGAAAAATAAGCCAAATGAATGTTGTTGCACTTTTGCTGGTTTGAAAGGAAGTCATTCTCATCCAAGACACCTCATTTATACTGCGATTCAGTCTCTACACACTAGTCACCATCAGTGTGAACATCTCAGCACTACCTGCCCTTTGGCTAGTTTAGCAGGTCCTAAACAAAAGATGAGCTCCTGATATTTCTGACCAATCAGAATGAGCTTGGCTTTTCAAGAGGGCGGAGCTAAAACAGAGCCTTTCCTACTAAGTAGGGTAAGGGAAAAACACAGATCCTTTGTCATTAACTGCTGCTTTGGCTCCTAACGGGATGGATTTTAAAAAGTCCGCTTATTTTCTGAAATCTTCCTTTTTGGCCGTTGTCCTCTTGTGTATTTCAGAAACTAAAGTCAGAGAGCCAAACTTCACACTCAGAAGAACCTTCAGAGTGGAGAACACCGGCCTGCTCCCGATCACCGTCAGATCAGCAGAAATAAATGGACAGGCTTGTGAAGGATACGGGTTTAAAGTTCTCAACTGTCAAGAATTTGCACTCCTGCCAAATGCTTCAAAAGACCTCATCATCCTGTAAGTCATCACACCCGTTCAGTTCAGAAAAACACAAACGTTTTCATTTCCAATGGGACGTTGGTTTTCCTGACCCAGATATGACGCGGTGTGTTTGATGGCTGTGCATCAGTGGTTTGGTCTGGTTTGATGTCTAGCTATTGACACATCTGAATGGAATGCTGTGATTGTTGATGTTTGTCTTGTCGAGCATGTAGCTTTGAACAAAGCTTTATTACTCAGGTTCTGTTTTGTTCAAGACAAAGAGCCTTGAATTGTCCCACACCCTGGTGACTTGTAAAACAAACACATAGTGATGCTTCCACATAACTCCATCATGCAGTCGGCTCCAGATCCCTCCCTGCAGAAACTGCAGCACAGGTGCAGGTTAGTGATTTTTAAGTTAGTTTTGTCTTTTTTTTTTCTTTTTTTTTTCCAGGTTTACGCCCGACTTCACTTCATCTCGAGTGACCCGAGAGCTGAAGCTGGTGACACACAGCGGCTCGGAGTTTGTGTTTGTCCTGAACGCCTCGCTGCCCTACCACATGTTAGCTACGTGTGCAGAAACTCTGCCCAGACCCAGCTGGGAGCTGGAGCTCTACATCATTGTGTGTGTTGTTATGAGGTGAGCATGACTCTCAGCAGCATAGAGCCCGTTAAGCTTGATTTAAACTTGACAAAAATGTTTATATACTTTTGGTTTTTATCTTTTGTAGCTCGATGTTTCTGTTGGTGATTGCCACGGCCTATCTGGAGGCTCAGAGCATATGGGAGCCTTTCAAGAGACGGGTGTCTGTGGAATCCAACTCCAACTTGGAGACTGGGAGACCCTTTAACCTCAGGGACTTTGTGCAAAACCACAATGACTTAAAGTAAGTGTACATGAAAAACCACAAACGGGTTCATTAGAGTTTAAAAACAGCTGTTTTGGCTCTAGCATCTCATCCTGAGGTTTACCAGTCTGGCCTGTATTGATTCAGGCAATCCACGTTTATATAAATAGTTTTAGTGAATATTTGTAGTCGCAGGGATTAAAAATAACACCGACTGAAGTCTGACAAGTCCACGCCCTCTCAGGTGTGGATGGGAAAGTAATGCACCACAGAAATCCTCGGGTTGGTCCCTTTTCATGAGCCTTTGTATTTACTTCTCATCCCTTTGACTCTACAAATTATGCAATTTACTTTTAAATGGTTGTAATTTTGAAGCTTTATCTTGTGTTTTGTCTCCCAAAGTGTAGTTAGATTAGTTCTGAAAGGGCAGTCCCACAAATTATTGTTGGTGTTTTAAAGCCTCCTACAGGTGACCATCTATGGACACGGCGTTGTGATTATGTGTGTGGCTCACCACTGCCCACATTTCACCTTGTCTAATGCTGCTGCCGCCCTTTATTACCAGCCATTAAGGTCATTTGTATGTTTAATCTGTGGCAGACAGAGAAAGCTTTGATAGACCGGTTCAGATGTTTTATCCTGCAGCATGAACAAACCCTTGCCTCATTTACGACCTCGCTGCTGCTACAGCTGACTGACCGGGACTGTTTCATGCTAGTTCAAGTAACTTTACTCCATAAAAACAAAAAATACTAGTTGTTTTTTTACTCATGTTTTTATGTTGATGATTGTGAGGATATTTGTAGATTATTGTCGATATTGTAGACATTTGTAGATTGATTTTCACCCAGAGCCTTCAGTGTAAAGTAGGTGATGACTGTTGGGTCTCCACATGTACTTTTGTGAAAAATTCACCTTGGAAGTGTTTGAAATTTTATTTTTGCATCACTTCCGACCCGGCATCTCCCCAGACAGATTTGGTACAAAATAGGGATGAATGAGTACACCACTATCTGTATCTGTACTCGGAATGGGCGTGGCATAACCCGGAAGTGGGTGTGGTTTACATCAATATATTGTTTTAAGTCTGTAATTGATATGGGCTGATCAGAAGTTGATGAGTGTATTGTTTATTTGAAAACTATTTACAGAGCTGCCTCAGAACTGAGATTAAATATTTTTGATCACAATAGTAAAGGAACTATTACAGAACAAGTGTTTCAATAAAATCAGAACATTAATAATTAAGTGCATGGATTAATACATCTGAACTCATGCAGTAGGAACTAGGAAATATGAAATATTAGAACCAGACACAACTTTATATATATTTTTATTTTTATTTGATTAAACAGATTTTTTTCTTAACATTCTTGGCATTTTGCCACACAAAGGTAAACAAAACAATGTCGATTAAGGTGTGTGTGTCTGAGAGAGATAGAGAGGGTGAGAGGGAGTTAAAAATAAAAAACCCGACCGGAGCGGAGGTAGTGAGTGACTGATGCAGCACGTCAGCTCTGTCTTGTCAAACGCACCATGTAAGTTACGAAAAAAGTAACTTTAAATATTCAACTGAAAAAGAGGCGAGCTGAAGAAAACCTAGGGAAAACTGAAGAAAGGTGAGCAACAGTGAAGCAATCACAGCGAGATCCGTTACTGTCTGTGTGTGTGTGCGTGGATGAGCCGGACCGACTGAGCTCCCGGCCGGCTAGAGAGTTTTGTGTAGGGAGGGGCGGGCGTTCTATGTGACTGGCCAATCACAGAGCGTGAAGAAAGTCATTTACCCAATGAGGATTTTCCTTCAGCACGATTACAGATATTTACTCGTTTCATGCTCGTATTCGTCAAAAATGCTTTATCCGTACCGAATACCAGTCTGAAACGAGTGTCCGGCTCATCCCTAGTACAAAACACAACATTGTGGGAATATCTTTCAGTGTTCTGTCGGAATCACAAAGAAAAACATTCAACTCTTCAGCTGAACATCCTTTATGTAGCTGGTTCACACGGAGTCCGTAATGTCACCTTAGATCACCTGCTACTGTCTTAACTTCATCACCGTGCTTTATGTCCCCATTTTAACTGCATGGTTGCCAACTTCTCTGAGTTTATATGACTTTTTATTTCTTTTAGTAAAACAAACATGGACTTTTTTAAAATACCTGTTTCAACTTCTCTGAGTTGTCTCACATTTCTCACACTTTTTTCTCATGAAAACTTAATTTAGAATTGACTTCTAAGGCTTCAGGGTGGGTTCTGGACTCCTGTGATGCCCGTGTGAAATTATGTTGAATTTTTGTCTGCAGTTCAGCCGTGGAAAATGAAAACCTTCCTGAATCTTTCAAATCATTCTCTAACTCTCTTATTGATTCTGTTTGTTTCTGATGTGAGTTAGCAGCCATAATTCCTCTCCTAGCTCTGTGCTAATAGCTTAGTTAGATGATCTACAACAGGGGTGTCAAACTCATTTTAGCTCAGGGGCCACATCGAGGGAAATCTAGTCCCAAGTGGGCCGGACCGGTAAATTAAAAACAACTTCAGATTGTTTTCTTTGTTTTAATTCAGTCAATATAAGACAAGGCTGGAGCCTGAGGACAGTGTATCCAAAATAGTACAAGTACAACACCTGAAGTGTACTTGAAAATTTGAAAAAATAAAATAAAAAAATCAACAAATAAAAAAAAACATTCCTTAGTGATTCAAAGAGCTTACGGGTCACATGGCTAGATCAGTTTCATGCAGCACTTAAAGTATATTTGATAGGGCTGGGGGTAAACGATTATTTTTAAAACGATTATTCTGACGATTATTTTATCGAATAGTCGACTATTCTAATGACTATTTAGAAAACTAATCTAATGATTATTTTTCTATTGCACAATTAACAAAAACCAGAAAATCTCAAATAAATTCCTCAAAAAAATGGATAAATTCTTACTGTAAGAGAATAAACACTACAGGCCTTCCATGCTTTTATTGTGTTGGTTGGTTATGTTCTGGTGACGTGTAGAACTTGGGAGTGCAGGCTGCTGCCTGAGAGGTGGTTGGAGATGGAGTGTCTCCAAGCTGCTTTGTTTTGGTCACTTATGTGCGTGAGGCGAGTGGTCTTACGGGTTAAACCAAACTCAGGTAATATTTTACACTAAACCGAAAACCCACAACACTCTAAATGTAATAAAAGGGAGATCTACACCACAAAAAAGATGAACTCTAAACCAAAACGTAACAGCTTATCCCAACGCAAGAAGCTGTTAGCGAAGATGCTAACAGTAGCTTTACCAACGTTAAGTTCAAGTTACCAAGTTTAAATAAACCAAAAACACCCGGCAGCAAACAGACCAGTACGGAGGAGAGACTGCTACCACCAAAACAGCTCTCCTCATGTCTGAAAGAAGCTCCTTTATGAAGGGAGAAACGCTCCCGGTGATTTTCTACATCTGCGATAGACACGAAGCAGCGCATCTGACCCCGGAAGTTGTTGTCCGTTGCCGGGAGACGAAGGCGGGCAAAACAGGAAAGGAATCTAGTAGTGGACGGACGTTGTTCCGGGTCTTCGGTATTTGGCGGAGATGTTAGTGAAGGGGGAGAAGAGGGCGAACTAGAGGAAAAACGGGCAGATTCCTCCTCTATTTACAAACTCCTGGGGATGCAACAAGTGGGCGCGGTGCGTCGACTTCCGGATCTGACGTCGACAAATTTTTAGAATCGAGCCGTCGACTTCGTCGAGGCTTCGCTACAGCCCTAATATTTGACTCATTTTACTTTACATCTTTTAGCTTTCACCAGCACATCAATATCAGAAGTCACATCCTGAGTGGCGGCCATCTTCAGGATGTGATTCAAGTTCTTGTGTGAGCCTTGAGCGCAGCTTTGTTTTATTTATACTCATTACAGAGAAAACTTGCTCACAAAGATACGTTTATTTTCACTCTACATTGTAAAGTATGAAAATAAAGTTTACACAACCATCTCGCGGGCCGGATTTAACCCACTTGCGGGCCGGATCCGGCCCGCGGGCCGCATCTTTGGCACTCCTGATCTAGAATAAATCTAGTTTAATGGAGGAAAGTTCTACTCGAGTGGCACGTACGATGAGTATTTGTTTGTCACAATTTAGGTGCAACGACTACAGCGATTCAAACCAGAACTCCAGAGGATTCTACCCATCCAGCAACGGAACCGTTCGGACCGGAGCCCGACAAGACAAGAGCCGCACTTTGTCAGATTCAGAGAGCCAAGATAAGCGGTCCAAGATCTCCTTCAGCCGCTCACCTATGCAAGCTACTTCATCTCATCTACCCAAAGGAAGTTCGTCAGGTCAAGACGGCCCCCCAGCTCACTTTCAACTGATCAATCGGAAACCTCGCAACATCAAACAGCTCGACCTTCAGGGTCAGAATTTAGCTGGGTCATCCCTGCCTCACAGAGGCCTCAGCGCTGATGATGCCGACTACGCCAACCTGATAGGAGCCATGGACAACGACCTCGACCGTCCAGAGTCACTTAGTGCTGAAGCTCCACAGGAGCAGAGCTCTTGGTCCATACAGAACAAAGGTATGCCTGTCTGTCATGACAGCAGAGCAGGTCACAAGTCACAGGTGGTCAAGTTACATTCTGCTTTTCCAGTGTTGGAAAACAAAGGGAAGCCACGTTCCAAAATAAAAGCCCTTAAAAAGAAGGATGACAAGGAGAAAAAACTTACAGTAAAGACTCAGGGAGATGAGCCGAAGGACAACATGGCCGACAATGACGACAGCTCCTCCACCACAACAGAGACATCCAACCCAGACACGGAGACAAACCTCAAAGAGGTATTCTGAGTCTAGCTGCCAGGTCATGTAGTTTATCACGTCTGTCTCCTTAAATCATTCTGCTGTCGACAGGAACCTGTGAAAAAGAAGGGGAGGACAGTCACTCCTGGAAAGATAAAAGAAGAAACTTCAAATGTCCCAAGCAAACCCAAAGAAAGGAAGCAAGAAGCATCTAAGAAGGAAAATCAGGCAGAGAAATCCAGGTTTGCTTTTGAAGAAGTACTAAATGATAGTTTATTTGTTCTGTTCTGGTTTGTTGGTTGAACGTTTTCTGTATTTTCTTCAGTTCTCTGGAGCTGCCGTATAGAACCCCACTGGAGAGCAAGAGGAGGAGCTTCACATCCAAAGTTCTTCATCCCCTCACCCCAAAGACAAGAGTCCAACAGAAACAGAGAAGTGAGTCTTCACTCGTCACGGCCATCACATGGTTTTTGTGAGGACCGGCCTGTGTCTTACTGGTTTGTCTTTGGCAGCAGAGGGGAAGCTGGAGGACAGCCGCCCCTCCCTTCTAGCCAAACTGTCGTCCAGCTCCTCTGTCCCTGAGCTGGGTCACAGCAGCAGCTCTGAGGGCGAGAAGGAGTTTGCTTCACCTGAGTGGGACGTTCCTCTTCCTAATAATGGCCTCCGTAAGTCCTGAATCAGCCTCTTCATCTGCAGCCAGGTTCCAGATAACGCTCCACGTCTTCTCTTCTGTCCTCCTCCAACAGAAGCAGATAGTCTGCAGCAGATTTCTATCCAGACCATGAACGCAGATCCTTTCCTGAAGAGGTCTGCCATGGCTGGGACCTGCTCCCCCCCACCCACCTCCCCCAGCCTGCTGTCCCGAGGCACCTACAGCAGCGTGCTCAACAGCAACAGGTCTCTTTCTGTTTCAAAGCTCTCTGCACCTTCATCTCCAAAGTCAGGAACACGGTGTGACGGCAGAGTCATGAAAGCTTTTGTTTACATTTAGTAAACAGTTTTTTACATGATAAAAATAACAGGGCTGGCTGAATCACATGGGGGATAGTTCTGTTCAGCCTTTCATAACAGTAAACAACACAAATCACCATCTCTCGTTAAAACGCCACTTTAAACTGTTTCTGAAGATGGAGAATAAAAGCTTTCTGACTCGGTATTAGTAGACTGAATCAGTGGCCTTTATGTATTTGTGTTCTTAAAGCAACACAGACCAGTTTCCTCCTCTGCCCTACTGGTTGAAAGTGGAATTACAACAGCCTGCTGTAGCTAGTGCTAATGACAAGCTAACACTAACATGAGATGATTAATACTAAAATAAACCACAACAGAAAAAGATCCACACCGTTTGACAAAAATATTATTACTTGCAAGTCCATCAGCAACATCAGCATCAGCAGGCCAGGTCACCAACAGTCCATGCTTTTGTAGCCTCCTTTAGCTCCCTCAAACTAGTGCAGGCTGCACCAGTGTTCACTCTGGTTTTAGCTCTTCGCTTCACCCCCAAACACATTACTCTCTTACTTTTATTTCCAGGCTCTGCCATGATGCAAACAGAAAAGCAAACTTCTTCTTCTTATCCTTTTTACTGATTATAGACAAACTGAAAATGGTAACTGCTAGCATGACAGCTAACAGCTGTAAAGCAGGTCCTAGGATACCTCCCCACTCCATAAAACTGTCTAGTGCATGTTTGGGCTGCAGAGCGTTGCCAGATGTGAACGTGGTCAACTTTCTAACCCAACAATCACTGAGATCAATGTTAAAGCTCTGGCTTAAAGTTTAAAAACACGATCTGTTGTTACTTGTAACCAAGTCCTGATTTACCTTCGTTAAAGGATGACGCCTACTCTTTGGCTAAAGCGGACAAAAGGAAAGGTACACAAGCAGGATGAAATAGTAAACCAAAGAATCAACCTGTTGCAGGAACAAGAACCCCCGAAGAGTAAAACCATGTTTTTTTTCAGCATCGTCCTATCGGCCACTTCCTGCTTTAACAGGCTCGTGTTGAGATGTTGCGACATCTCAAAACACTGCTGCTTTCTTCAGAATCCATTTATCTCCACCACAGTGAGTGTGGTGTCTAGTCACGTTACATGATCTCGTCTTCTTTAAGCATGCCACGTGTAGTAGTGTGAGTGAAGTCAGATATTTAGGAATATAACTGCCTTAAAGGGTTCATTTAAGTGTTTATGGAGCAGTCGGTTCAAGAGGAGTCAGCACAATCTACAATAAAGGTCCCTTTATTAACGTCACTTAGTGCATTATTAGGCATTAATAAACAAAGGATCCCTTTATTAACGTTAATGTTATTGATAATATTTGGTTAGGTCAAAAGGCTGGGGGGTGTCTGCTTCCTAATGCATTACTTACATTATGAAGTTAATACTTCATTTGATGCTTTGTTATTGCTTAAAAATGCACTCAGTAAAATTAATTAGGACTCTTAATGCAAAGAGAGTCATGCCAGCATTAATGCAAAGAGAATTTCAGTAATAATAATAATAATAATAATTTCAGTAGTCAAAAACAACTGAACCATGTTCCGTGCTTAACGCGGTCTCTTTGTGCGCCGCTTGTTTATTTTCACCAGTTTTAACAGAACGACTGTCATGATGCTAATCGCTCCGAGGCTGCAGAGCCTCGATCAGCTGAGTCCGCCACGGGTCGTTCCTCTTCTTTAACCAACAGTTCTTCCTCTGGCTTGTACTGATATTTGTTGTTAAACAGCAAGTCACCACTTCTGTAATGATTTATTTTTAGCGTTTCAATGTTTTTGGGCCTGAGAAAACCAAAAAACTACAGCTGGATTTTTGAACACACTAAGCAGCATTAAGTTTCACGTAACATCCTTGACATTCACTTCTTAAAGGTGTGGAACACTAAAACCCCATTTTTAATTGTTCTTTCTGATCATATTCAGTCACTCTGAGTATTTCCTGCAGGCTGAACTTGAAAATAATCTCCTACATTAGCTTCTGATAGAAAATGGTGGTGGTGCGACGGATCAAACGTGTCACCGTTCATATCACGGTTTTCGTTGCCGATCGGATCGTTTTTCGGACCAGCAGAAAGAGAAAAATAACAAATAGCTTTGCTCTCTTCTATTTTGTAGAACACTGTTGACGTCTGTTGAGTAGGGGTGTAACGGTACGCTAAAATCATAGTTGGTTTGGTTCAGTGTTTTGATAAATTTTGGGTTTATTAGTATTATATTTATTTATTTAATAACATCTATGGTGAGCAGAACCAGGTGTTATCACAGGCTGCTGGTCTAGCCTGATGTCTTTAATTATTTCACACTGCGCAGCGATAAGTGTCGCGTTCATACACACACGTGTTGAGTTTAACTGTTGATGCCCCGTGTTTTATTTCTGCAGCGAGCCTTAAAAACTCACCTCACACCGCCCAGAGTTTATTTTAAAACTCGTATTAAATAACGAGCTTCCTCCGCGCCTTATTTTTCGTTGCAGGAGGAAATCTTTACATCAGTTGTCACGGGGAAATTCAGCAGACATTTACAGGTCCCACCACGTTTAGGTCATGTCCAAGGCATGTTTCACGCACCAACCCCTCCCTCCTTTCACAGTGATCGAAGTTGTGTGTACGGCACATGCGCTGCGCCATCAGACTGGAGGCGTGTGTTGATTTTTGCCGTTTGTGTCATGGTTGTATTTTACAGGGGAGCCAAAATGCTCCCATACATGCAACCCAAACGGTCCAGGAGGTTTTTCAAGCTCCTCTCCTCCCCGCCACGATCACTGCTTGAAAAGGTAGCGCCTCCACGTAACCGATCTGTGAATTGCATGCGTGCCGAACCGTAGAGAGAGATCTGTACTGATCATGGAGCAATGACGATCCATTGCACCCCTAGAAAATAGAAGGCGAAACTCTAGGATTTGAAAATCCTGACAGATATATCACACTGCCACTTTACATTCATGGACTTATTCATCTTTACTCACAACGAGAAAGGCTGATGTTGGTTTAGCATCCAGCTAAAGGCAGAGAACGTCTTTGCTAGAAGCTAACCATTTGCATTAGCAACTCCACCACACAGCAGAACTCCATATCCCGTCATCTGAAGCTCTACTTTGGGTGTTTCTCAATGTCAAGCAAGGCGAACTCTTGCGAGGCCAGGCGCCTTGCTTACGAGGACACTGTCCTTCCTTGGTCAAAGAAAACGGTTAATTGGAACAAACTCGCATCACATCACCGCAGCGGTCATAGAACGTCACGTTCCGGGAGGTAACGTTACATTTTATACGCATAAGTTTCAATATAAATGTATAATAAGCCTTTTACTTTTTGAATTGTGTATATTTTGGTTAAATTTGATATGTAAGCAAGTTACTAACTGCTATTCACCAAAGCTGCAAGTACTAAGCAGCTAACCAGCCACACTGCTTTGGATCTAAAAATCACATTTCAGATATCAGCCCGATAGCTACAATTAGTTGACTTACATTTAAACTTGAAATTGTCTCCCAAAGTAGCTGCCGGTTTCTGATCCGCCATGCTTTTGAAAATACTGCGCTGTATTCTGGGTAATTTTTGACCAATGCTAGGTTACAAGGCACCTCCCGTATATCTTTGCTCAGCTAGCTAAACGGCTAACAAACGGAGAACAGAAGCCTCAGTACAACATGAACACCGGAACACGCCTTGGCGGTTACGGATGATGTATCTCCTAGGCAACCAGGGTGGGAACAAGACATCAGGGCGAGGTTCCGTGGCATTGAGAAACACCCTCTGATGTCGAAATGTTCTAGTTCCTGAAACGGGTGCACCGGAGCTTATGTTCCCCAGAGTACGACCTGCAAGGCATTCATTCCTACAAGAGACCACTGCAAATTAGGGATGTGTATTGGTGAAATTCTGACGATACGTATTACGATACATGGGAGACAATACGATACACAATCACAATATATTGCGATACATTCAGCCAGACAATACTGGCAATTTTTTAGACTGAATTTATTGTAGGAAAATTAAATATACAGTCCAAACTGATACATAACATGTTTAACGTGAGGTATGTGAACCATAATAGAGGGATTTACATTTTAATGGTAGCAACACAATCCATTGCACACTGCTGCCAACTATCAGTCGGCATTTGAATTGCACCAAAAGTAAAGAAAATTCACAAATGTTTGCATGTAAATTCTTCCAAAAAATTGGATACACATCTTTTGATTATCAATATAATGCAGTAAAAAAAATCACGATATTGCCTAATCAATATTTTCTTACATCCCTACTGCTAATGTATTGATGAAACAAGTGTTCCACACCTTTAAGAAGCTGGCAGAGCAAACGACTGTCTCAAGTGAAAGTGCTGCAGTAATATTTTGTGTAGACGTATGGAGTTGTTTCAGAAGTGCTAAATTCTCTCTTGAACTGCTGTTCTAATATAGCAACGAATGTAAGGTGAAAGAATCACAGCAACCAAGGAAACGCCAGAGGTAGAGCTTACAAGTGAAACTGGAGAAATGAGAAATGGTGCAAATGTCCATTTATTTCAGTAATTAGACTGAGAGACCATCTAAAGGCTCAGGGACCCTTTGCATGTGTTTAGGAATCATTAGCTGATTAAAGTGTGACACTCTGAGTCTAGAATTTTTAACCTTTTCACAATATTCTCATTGTTTGAGATGTTGAATGCGGGGTTCTCATGAGCAGTAGTAAGCCACGATCGTCACAGTTCTAACAAATAAAGGTTTGAAGTTCCTGGCTTTGCGTGTAATGTGTCTGTCTCATGTAGGTTTCAGCTTTGACTTACTGAAATAAACAAAATTATGCTCCATATTCAAAAAATGTTTTTGTTTCGCCTGTAAACACAACCGTTAAGAAAAAAGTCAAGAAAACTTGACTTCTTTTATCATAAGAAGATGAAACAAAAATAAAAATGCATTTGTTTCCCTTCTCAAGCCGAGCTGCCAACGTATTTACTCATGGAGCAAATACCAACCCTCTGACAAATAGTACACGTTTCATAAGTATTTATGTATATTAATGTTTTCTTAATTCTGCTGATGTGTGATTTACGGTTTCAGTGAGGTCGTTCAGAAAAAAGCTCCAGGAAGCAAACTGTCTACAGGAACGCCACTCCCCGGTAAAAACGGGAACCCCACGTTTGCCGCCGTAGCTGCAGGCTATGACAAAAGCCCAGGTGGATATGCAACACCGATGCACTTGTTGTTTGACTCCGCAGAACATTTAATTAACTGTGATACTCAATGTTCTCGTGACCAGGTGGGTCCGGCCCAGGTAAAGCTGACGGCCAGGGCAAGCCTCTGGCACACATGCCACCTGTGGACAGAGATGGTTCTGACAGGTAATCAGGAGATGATCAGGAACATCCAGTTGAACGACTCTTAATAATTTATCATTTTTCCCCCTAAAGTTCTGGACCGTGGAGTTCATTGGACACAACCAGCAGTCCAAGCTACCAGCCACCAAACTCTTTCTCAGCTTTTGGGCCCAACAACTCCTTCAATCCCATGAGAGGTAACTTGGGCGGGTCAGGTGGCTGCTTGCTAGTAAAAAGGACAATGTGGAGGAACTGGTTTAACGATAATTTGTTAATTTCCACCATGCTGAAGTGTGTGTGTTTAGTTTTCAGTGGGATGAATCTCCCAAAGCTGTCAGAGCCTCAGCCAAACTGGCCGGAGTTCAGCACCGGCTCGTCGTCCATCTGGAACACGCCGGGTAGCGACTCTCTGCACTCCTGGCCCACCAGCTCCAACTCACCGACCTCCCCGACTTCAGTAAGCTCGGCTGTCTGGTGTAAAAGTACTTCACCGGTTTGGTTTCTAACACCTCGCCTTTATTCATGTGCAGTCGATCCTGGGAAACACTTGGTCTGCAACCATACCCTTCAGCAACTCCATCTGGTCAACAAGCGCAGATTCATCGCTGCACCCTTTCTCACCTCCAACCAACTCGGCAGCTCTGACTAATCTGGTCAACAGCCCCGCCCCGCCCGTTTCCACGGGGATGAGTCGGACCTTTAACCCCTGGAGTGCGTGGCGTCCCACCCTGAGCAGACGCAGCTCCGAGCCCTGGCCCAGCTCTTTAGACAACGACAACTAAGCAGCGAATCCCAGCACTTACCAGACGTCCCTCGTCTGCTAAACCAAGTCTAATATTCAGAGAATCCCACATTATCTCAGCGTTGGGTTGGTAAAGCAAGCCTTTGTTTCCCCGCAGCTTTTAATTCATGAGGGGCAATAATGCTGTCTTTTATTTGGATTTTTTTAACAGATGCCCCGCCATTCAAACTGTCCTGAACATGTTTGCTGATCCGAGGTCAGCCAACTTGCTCTAATAGAAAGGCTGGTAAGGCTTCATACTTTCAAAGTTTGGAAAGTTTCGAGTAAAGTTGGAGCAGACATTTTATTTTAACCAGTTTGGTTTATATCGGTTGAAGATTAAAGTTTGTTTCAAAAGTCAGAATTAAACCCTCTAACTTTGGCTTATTTACATTCGGTTGCTGCTTGGTGGAACAAGCTTTATAAAACTGGAAAAGGATTGTTTTTTTCCCACCTCGAAAGCCTAGAAATGCTTCAGGTATGTTCCCCGCTTTTTAAAGAGGAATTCTGTCATCAGATGATGAACGGATTTAAGTTTGAGGTTTGATTTGTTCATCTGTCGCCTCTGTTTGCAAGTTTAATTAAAGGTTTTCATCAGAATTTTCAGGTTTTCTGTCTTATTCCACCAAAAGTGAGACTTGCTTTGTTTTTCCAGTGTTCTCATGACATATCTAACATCTAGAGAGATTAATTGTTCTCTTAAATATTTGCAAAAGTATAAAAGTTATAATAAACTGCAACATTTTTGATAGAAAACGGAGTGACATCAAGTGGAGTGACCCAGCAGTCAGAGTACACACATTAACATTTGACTAATTTTGGTAACCTCACAAGCTCAGCACACACACAATTGTGGGGATCCCCTGCGACCTTTAGAAGACCCTCTTGGGTTACGGACCCCAGACTGGGAACCACTGCTCCTAGGCCACTGAGAAGTTAAGTAAAGGTGGAAGAGGGAAAACTTGATATTTTTGGGCATTACATATTTTACGGGATCTGAACAAAACTAAAATATTTTTGCATTCTTTGTAATTTTATTACATTTTTCTTGTTCTAACCTGCGTAAAGGGTTAACTTCTCCATCATACATGTAGTATGCAAAGGTATGCCCTCTGGTGGTTACAGGGCCAAACTACAGCCACAGTACACTCGGGAGGATAGAAAATAAATATATGCAGGTCAAAAATACCAGCATGACTGTAGTTTCTAATCAAAATGTCAGATGTATAACTGTTAGTTTCAGACCAATAAATACCTTACTAAATCTAATAGACAGACATTCATAGAAGAAGAAATTATTTTTTAAATGTACACATTTTTGTTTTAAGCAAGGTTCAGTCACCACCAAGGAGCTTCCTCCTAAATGTGGGGAGCCCATGCATCCTCCTATTTCCATATTCATACTTTTGTACGTGTTTCTTGTTCTAGACAAGTAAAGTGGATGTAAATGTCGTAAAATGGTTTATCTAAAGATTAAATAAGTGAAGAATCACGGTTGTCAGGCTCTGGGGATGAACATGAAGAGTTGTGGATCAACTTTTGTATTGTTGAAGAACAAAGGGTCTCCCAACAGTAGTATGTAATGTTATTCTTAAATTATATGTTACTTATATCATGTTATATTATATTTGACTTTAAATTTTAGTTTTCCCCTTTTTCTCTTTATTGTTTCAAGATTATTCAATACATTTTTCTATGGAAATATTCTACAATTATTCAACAACTTACGCAAACGGGGTATCAAAGTATTCATCTCGTCCAAGAAAGGCTATGACTTCTTTGTTTAGTAGATCATTATTTAATAAATAAATTATTAGATCATTAGTTTTTGGATCATTTAAATATAATTAAGTGCACTTCCATCAACATCCACCGGCATCAGGTTAGTTGGTGAATCTAAACTGGACCTAGCCATGTTGGAGTACCAAGTCAGGTGTGGTGTGAGTCGGTGGTTCTGTGTTCAGGAAGCCCTTCCCTCCAGCATGAGGTACAAAATAAAAACTGCAGCACAAGTGTTATCGCCCAGGAAACAGATCATCACCCGATTAAATTATTTCTGTCTCCTTGTGCTGCTCGGGGGTTTTCCCTACGCATGTGCTCCAGTGTGCCCCAACCCAAACTCCTAAAATCATGACACGTTACATCTCCCAACCAAAGACTTGTATTCCATCAGGCGTACTGCAAAACTTTTACAGTTACCACAGTCCAGTATATCATTCTTACATCGCAGTGAACCGAAGTCGTCATGGATTTACCATTCACCATTTAGGTGAATGTACTTAAGCGTAATAAGGAAATGATGATGGCTGACGGTCTGTATAGGTCCAGTAACGGCTGTAACTTTAAACTTAAATATGGTTATTTTCCTGCATCAAGGCAGCATTTTAATGTTTGTTCTAAATCAGGTGTGTACAAGGTGCGTCCCGGGGGCCATTTTGCGGCCCTCTTGAGTGATTTTGCGTGGCTCTCGCTAGCATTTTTAGAATTGTGGAATTAAAGCCCGGGGCTATCTGAAGACATCATTTTAAATAGAAACCATTATAGTTACTGAGAGTGGCTCGCAAGGAGCTTGGGGAAGATAGGCGCCAGTTATGTTTCAAGGGCCGTGGCGTGGCTGTTTACAACAGTGTGGAGTATTTTACAACAGAAATTGCGATGCGGAATGGCTTTACGGCACAAACTCAACCGCCGGCACAAACCCAGCTGCAGTTTTGATAACTTTAAAGTACTTTTGATTTTAAAATATTCTAATAAATAGCATGCTTACCCAATTTTAAGTAAATAAGAGTGTCAAAAAACATCACGGCAAGTCTGATCACGTATAAACAATAGAGTCACTTCCTGTTCTCAAGTCCTGCATGATGTTGTAACTATCGCGTGACTTTCCAATAAGCACTCAGCGGCGCTTCCTGTGTGACCACTGTGGCGCAGCGCGTCTTGTCTTCGGTGTGCTCCAGGCTTAAGTCTCTCCAGGAAGCTGTTCAGATTTTATGTTCATATTTTTACTTATATATACTGTATATTAGGGATGTAAGAAAATATCGATATGGCAATATATCGTGATATTATTTCCAGCAATATTATATCGATGTTCAAAAGCCGTGTATCGGAAATATCGATATGGCAATATATCGTGATATTTTTTCCTGCGATTATTACATCGATATCCAAAAGCCGTGTATTTGATCTTTGAAAGAATTTACATGCAACCATTTGTGTTTTTCTTTTCGTTTTTTGCAATTCAATCACCACCTGCTAGATGGCAGCAGTGTGCAACGGGTTTTGTTTCCACCATTGAAATGTAAATCCCTCCATCATGGGTCAGATACCTCATGTTAAACATGTTACGTATCAGTTTGGACTGTTTATTGAACATTCTTACAAAAAATTCAGTAAAAAAAAAATTGCTTGTAACGTATTGCAATATATCGTGATGTATCTTATCGTCTCCCCTGTATCGTGATATGTATCATATCGCCAGATTTTCAACAATACACATCCCTGATATATATATATATATATATATGTATATATATATATATATATATGTATATATATATATATATATATATATATATATATATATATATATATATATATATGTATATATATATATACATATATATATACACTTCAGATGTTTTTGAGCTGAACAAATGAAAATTATAAAATTATGTTTGCATTCTTTAAAAAAAATTGTGAGCTGTGAGGAGTTTTAAGGTCGCAGGTTCGAGACCCGCTCAGTCTGTCGCTGTCGTTGTGTCCTTGGGCAAGACACTTAACCCACGTTGCCTGCTGGTGGTGGTCGGAGGGACCGGTGGCGCCAGTGCTCGGCAGCCTCGCCTCTGTCAGTGCGCCCCAGGGCAGCTGTGGCTACACTGTAGCTCATCCCCACCAGTGTGTGAATGTGTGTGTGAATGGGTGAATGACTGATTGTGTTGTAAAGCGCCTTGGGGGGTTCCAGGACTCTAGAAGGCGCTATATCAAATACAGGCCATTTACCATTTACCATAATGATTTTGGCCCTCATAAGTTTGGACATCCCTGTTCTAATTAGACATATTTTTTTGAATCCCAAAAAGTAAAAACACAACAAACCTTCATTACATTTTTTGTTCTGCATCAAAGCAGTTCATAATAAATGTTTTTTTTAATCTGTAGACAAATATTTAAAAAATCAAAAACAAACAAATACAGTTCTTTTCCTGCATCCAGTAATTTATGCAGGTTTTGCTTTACCGTTTCATGTCACCTGTAAAAAGCAAAAGGCGGGAACAACTATGGGTGTTTCTCAATGGCAAGGCGCCTTGCTTATGAGGACACTGTCAGTCCTTGGTCAAAGAAAATGGGTAAATGGAACGGACTTACATCACATGAGCGCTGCAGTTTACGTCATACGTGAGTTAACATTAATTTGTAGTATAAGTTTCAATATCTATGTATAACAAGCTTTTTATTGTATATTAAATAAAATCTGTAAGCAAGTTACTACCTGCTAGCCATTGAAGCTGCAACTACTAGCAACTAACCAACCATAGCTAACTGCTTTGGATCTAAAGAAAAACATAGATATCAGCCCGATAGCTACAATTAGTTGATTTACATTTAAACTGCAATTTTGCCCCTGAAGTAGACGCCATCCTTTTGAAAATACTGCGCTGTATTCTGGGAAATTTTTGACCAAGGCCAGGCTACAAGACACCTCCCATGTATTCTTGCTCAGCTAGCTAAACGGCTAACAAATGGAGAACAGACTCCTTGGCAGCACATGAACATTGGAACACACCTTGGTGGTTCTGGATGACGAAACCGGGGCAGGACCAAGACATCAAGGTGTAGTGGGAGAGCATTTCCTTTCCTGATTAGTGGAAGGTGTCGCTGACTGACAACACCTTCCACTAATCAGGAGAGGAAATGCTCTCCCACTACACACACACACACACACACACACACACACTCATGGTGGGACCTTAGGAGGCAGAGAACAAATCTCACTAATGTAAAGTGAAATGGTAAAGAATGATAGTTTCTTCTGAGTAACGTGACGAGCTAATTGGCTGATTTTACTTCTTTTTTTTTTGTTTAAAATAAAAAGCCTAACATTGTGTGAGGGAATGCATGTCACCCTTTTATTCCACGATGGTCAAGTCTCACAAACAGCCTTTTGCATGGCTTTGTGAGACTTGACATTAAAAGATTTCACAGAAAATGATGGTTTAAAGGACTCTTAGGTACTATGACACCTCAGTTTAGCTGTATAGTTGTATCACAGAGAGCCAGCCATTTCTGTGTTTGTTAAAATCAGTTGGCCCATCTTATTGGGGTTAATTCCCAACATTAATCAGTTGTAGACAATGTTTTTTTTCTAATTATACTCATATAAACTTGATCAAATCTTAAAATGTAGTAGGATCAGACAAATTCCACAATATTCTGATGAATAAAACCTTAAAAGGAGGTTGTCAATTGTTACCATAACTGCACGTCCATCAGGGTACTGAAGGTTATTTCTTGCATGGTTGTCTGAGGGACTCCATCAGTAACCGACTGAGCTTAGTTAAATCACATTTAGTCATTATTTTTACACTGTGGTTCTTCTTCAGTTGGTTTGTGCGATCCAAAACCATCATGCCTCGGGCAATGGAACCTTGCAGCTCCACACGAACAGGACACTCAATGCTCTCCAGCACCATGCTGCTGTCAACACAAGCTGCCATTGCGTAGGAATCATAAGAGACGAAGCCCGGCCCGAAAAACACGTCTCTTTTACTTTTCAAAGCCTCTTTGGAGTAGGCCCAGCACTTAGACGTTATCATCTTCATGAAGCGAGCTGCTGGAGCATCCTGATGGATTAGCTCTTCAAAGAATTCCTGCACAAATGGAATCAGTGAGAATTATGGGATGCTTGGGTTTAGTAGTTCATACACACACAGCTTACCCAGGTCAGAGCGTTTCTGCATGAGTATTCCCATGATGCAATGTAAGTAGGGCAAATGAACTCCTCAAGAACAATATAAGCCGACTCAGGATCCATTGCAAAGTTAAATTCTGCACAAAGTGTCACATTCCCTTTTCCTGCAACAATGAAAAGGTTGTGTGAGGCTGCTGGTCACTCGTACAAACGTTCACAGTCGTATGTTGGGTTACCTTCCATGTTGCCACCCATTATGTACAGATCTCTGAGCTTATTAGGAAAGCACGGATCAAGTCTGACAGCCAGTGCCAGATTGGTGAGTGGACCTAGGGCTACTAAAGAGACCTGTCACAGAAGGGATTTAGGATGCTGAAGGAACCACACTTTAACCAAAAACAGAAGGGCTTCCTCACCTGCATCTCGTGTTCAGATACCAGTCTAACCATTGCATTAACGGCATGCTCTCGTTGGATTTTCTCCTCCCACAAAGGATCTTTGTACTCCATCACATCACCAAGTCCATCTCCTCCAAAATGGTCACTGAACAGATTACCGATTCCAACCAGAGGACAAGCAGACCCCCGAAACACTGGAATCTACATAGGAAAACCCACTCTTAGAGTTTTGGGGTTAAATAGAAAATGAGCATGTTATTCTGTCCATGTACCAATATGCTTGCTTAAATGGTAAACGGCCTGTATTTGATACAGCACCTTCTAGAGTCCTGGACCCCCCCCCCCCCCCCCCCCAAGGCATTTTACAACACAGTCATTCACACACTTACACATCCTGGTGGTGATGAGCTACAATGTAGCCACAGCTGCCCTGGGGCGCACTGACAGAAGCAAGGCTGCCAAGCACTGGCGCCACCGGTCTCTCTGACCATCACCAGCATTACATAATATTGTAACGGGGCGACGGTGGCACAGGAGTTAAGAGCTCGCCCCGTAATCGGAAGGTTGCAGGTTCGAGCCCCACTCAGTCTGTCACTGTCGTTGTGTCCTTGGGCAAGACACTTAACCCACGTTGCCTGCTCGTGGTGGTCGGAGGGACCGGTGGCACCTGCGCTCGGCAACCTCGCCTCTGTCAGTGCGCCCCAGGGCAGCTGTGGCTACATTGTAGCTCATCACCACCAGTGTGTGAATGTGTGTGTGAATGAGTGAATGACAGATTGTGTTGTAAAGCGCCTTGGGGGGTTCCAGGACTCTAGAAGGCGCTATATCAAATACAGGCCTTTTACCATTTAAACAGTTCTAAATAATTTGTTGATTTATTAATGCTTAATAATGCATGAAGCAACATTAATAAATGGGACCTTTATTATTCACATACAGCGGTAACAAATGTACCTCCTGGCGCTCACAGACAGAGAGAACCCTCAGAACATTTTGACACACATTTGCCGCCGCTGTGTTCCCAAACACACAAGTCACAGCAAGAACCTCCACGTCCGGTGCTGCCAAGGCCATCATTAGGGCCTGAGCATCATCGATGCCGCTGTCTGTGTCAATGATCAACAACTTCTTCGTCATGGTTTTCTCCTGGCCTGGAAAATCTGGAAATAAAATGAACTTTTAACAGTCATATCACACAAATTACAATTACCTTTAACCTGAGGACTCTTGTTTATTTGCAAGTGGAACAACTGTTGCACATTTATCTTTAGTGTCAAACAAGAGATATCATGTCAAAACTCCAAGTCAGCAACTGTTTGGTGATTTTTTATGACCTTGGTGACCTGTCATGAACTTAAAAAGTATTTTGGGTAAACTGGAGAGTTGTATGGTCTCTGTGAGCTTTTTTTTGTGTCCTCTGGGGAAAACTTTAGCTTTACTCACTGCAGCTCAAGTTTTAACAACGCTAGTTTAACTTCTCTTCACAGGCTTCCAGGCTGTCACTGAATCGGGTTTGAAACTTTCAATGTTCGTTTTTAAAGCTTTTAATTGTCTGGCTCCTTCATACCTCCTGGATCTCCTGGAACAGAACCATAAAAAAACTCAAGTCAAACCTGTTCCAAGCTTCAAACTGAGGGGTAAATCAATTGTTGTTGGGTTATTTTATTTATTTATTTGTATTTTTGTGCAGTTGCAGCTCCAGGCCTGTGGAACATATAACCAATGCACATCAACTCGGCACAGAGAGTAAGACTTTACAATAAAGGTTTCTTTATTAACGTTACTTAGTACATTATTAAGCATTAAATGCAGACTTGACAGTTTTGTCTTGCTTTAACGACCCTCCTAGTGTGTGTTTAGCAGAACCAAAAGCAAAACCTTATCTCCTCACTGTGAATTCATCTTTGTTATGTCTCCTCTGCCTTCATTATTGTCTACAGGAGTGATTCATCAATAAATTAAACAAATCAGCTGTGTTCATGATCTAAAACGTGCACGGAACGTGCTGGGAGCTGACTGCAGCGCCAGGTATGTCCGCTACATTTTTTTAAGTCCACAAGTGGCAGGCTACCACTCTGAAGTTGCAAGGGCGATATTGTGGACACAGAGGGCGGTGGGGAGTGACTTTTCATTAACCCTGTAAAGCAGGGTGTCCAACTCCAGTCCTCGAGGGCCGGTGTCCTGCACCTTTTTGTTGTTTCCCTGTTCCGGGTTGGTTCGCTTGAGTTCTGGGTTGGTTTGCTGGAGTTTTTGACAGTTAAAACTGGCACCCACATTTTCTAAGTTAACACACATTTCTTTTAACAACGGTAGTTTCTGCTTCAGCCCTCTCCCCCCTCGCCCTGCTTCAACCCCCCCCCCCCCCCCCCCCCCCCAAGCGCAGCGGCCACAAACTCACTGATGCGCCTGCAGCCTCTCTGAGTTCCTGCTGCTCTAAACATTGAAATAATCATTTAATTTTCTGTTCCTCACTTCTGATTACCTTCAGTGGTGTCTGTTTGTTGCAACCAGCAGGTACAAAAACTAACTTGTTTTTATTTGACTATTTTTCTGTCCTGCCTGTTTATTATCTTCCTGCATCTCCTCTCAGTCCTAAAGAGAAACTGCTACCTGGGTTCATATATATTCACCTCATGAGTTACCTTTGAACTGCAGTTCTAAAAGATCTACTGACTGCAAAAATAGCGGGAGTGTGCGCTGCACGCTGACTGCACCGGTGCAGTGAAGGTGATGCGCTCCGCAGCAGTGAAACGCATTAGGCACAAATAAAAAACAGAAAGCATAAAAGAATATGAGCCGACGGAAACAAACGCGTGTTAACTTTGATTTTGAGGTGGCGACACTTTGAGAATGTTACTGCAGCCAGCTCACCCGTAATTCGGACCCTGCGCGTAAAGTTGGTCGCGTGAGTCGCCGTTGCTGGGGCAAGATTCATAGATGGAAATCCTGGTGAGGACAGAGGGGACATGTCCCCCTCTGACATAAATGCCCCCCCCCCCCCCCCAAACTCCATAAAACACAAAATGTTTTTTGTTTTAACAATCTGTTAACTTTTGTTGAATGCGCCTCCCCCTTCTTCCCCGCCGCCTAATCCTCAGTGGTTCAGTCCAACAATCTGTGTCTCTGATAGGAGGGGCTGCTGCTGCTCGCACCCAGAGCGCGCTACCTGCAAGGTGCAGGTAAGAGCAGAGCAACATGTATAAAGTTACCTGGTGAGTTTTTAATGCATTCAGTCGTGCTTTCAATGAAAAAAAATATCTATCTATCTATCTATCTATCCATCTATCTATCTATCTATATAGAATATGAGCCGACATATTCTAGATAGATAGATAGATAGATAGATGGTTATTGGTCACTACACTTGTTCAACAAGCACAGGACACATAAAGCTACAGTTCTGCTCCTTTGTGTGAAGTCTGGCATGTTTAACATAGACAACATAAACTGTTAGCTTAAGCATGATGTGTTTATATTAACACTGGACTAAAGAGAAAGGAGAGAGAACAAAAAGAGAAAGACAGATATGTATTTATAGAAACAACAGACAGTAAGAGAGGATAGACAGTTGACACACAGCCATCATCCTCTCATTGTCACAAATATTAGACTAACTTGTTTCACTGTCATTTTACATTTCTGTAGTCAGATTGTCCAGGTTTTTACATTTATGTTGGATATTATTACTTAGAATCAAATTTTCTATTTCAGATTTTGTCTTTTTTTGTTGTTGTTTTTTTTTAATATACTTCTACCTTTGACTTAGGCCCTGTCCACACGTAGCCGGGGATCTGCCAAAACGTAGATATTTGTCTACGTTTTGGCCTGTCATCCACACGAAAACGGAGTTTTTTTCACACGAAAACAGATCTTTTTAAAAACTCCGGCCAAAGTGAAGATCTGCGTTTTCTCCGTTTTGGGTGTCTGCGTGTGGACGGACAAAACCGGAGTTTTAAGGTCCGCAACGTCACTTTCCGCGACAAAAAAATGCTGACATCACGTGTGCGACCTGTGTTTACACTAGCCGGCATCATGGATGCCCTCAGAGCTGCGCTCGCTTTATCAATTGTCCAAGCGCTTTCTGCTTGTTTGTTTTTGCAAGCGGAATTACTGCTCCTTGCGGAAGACCACAGACGAAGGACGAGGTTAAGAACGGGGGAAGTACTGCCGCCTACAGGTCTGGCATGTCCTTAACAACGTATTTATCCGGGTACGTGTGGACAGAGTTTTGTTTTAAACGAGGTGGTGTGGATGCAAGTTTTTGGAGGGGCGGATATTCGTTTAAAAAAACCCGGCTACGTGTGGACTAGGCCTGAGATATTCCGCTCAACAGATATTAATGTTGTAACATTCTGACTGGTAGTTTCCACTTCATATTTTCTTCTAATTATATCAATTTTAAAGTCAAACATCTTTTTACACAGTATAGTAAGTTCACAGTGTTCTGGACTTGTTACGTACACATTCATGCAAACATACAGCAGGAAAAGCTAAATGTAGGCCAGATAAACATATTATCAGCTGGGTACTGAACCTCCTCTAACTCTAAAACCTGTGTTCTTGTTATTGTCCAATCGTCTGGCAGCTTCTAGTCAGGTCAAAATGGCAGAGAAACGACAAATGAAAGACATCAGGTCATTTTTCAGTTCACCAAAACGTCAAGTAAGTCGAAAGACTTGAATAAAGGCACGTGTTACCTTGAGACGTGGCAGACGTGTTTACTTCAGCTCCTACTTTTTGTGCTCTAATTCCTCTTAAAACCGGTTTTTTTCCTGTCACTGATCTCTGGATTTTGTGATTTTGTTGGAACTCAGTTGGACCTTTGTTTATTTTTTGGATTCTTTGACTTCTTGGACCTTTAGTTGGAATACAAATCTTTCGGATCCGACAGAGGCAGCTCAGCTAAAGTGTAAGCAACACTGAAGCTATCTTGAATGTCTGTCCTCCCGTTGCTTCTGCCCCACAATGACGCCTTTATGCTTTCTAAAGCAAATAAAAGAACTGAAAACCTTAAAGAGGACATACGACGACTCTCTGCTGAACTGCAAAAGAAGGAAATGGTGCTGGATAGTTTTAGATCTCGTTTTCCTGGACTGTCTGAGACCACTGTCAGTCAGTTTGAAGATAAAACATCCGTGCAAAACTCTCCAAGACACCATTGCTGTGCACCACGAAATCCGACTTCCAGCTCTACTCCTGACCAATTTTCATCTTGGTCAGAGGTCGTGGTAGTGGCCGTAGGAGAGGCCCTGTGGTTGATCCCAACTCCCCACCTGACCTCAATCTTTCAAACCGCTTCTCTCCACTTGCTGAGGAACAACCAGCTGATTCCTCCTGACCTCCTCTTCCCTCCCAACCATCTGATCCCATCCAGCAGGAGCCTGTAGTCCGGAAGAAGCAACATAGGCAGTCTCTTATCCCCAGACCTCAACCTCTGACGCCCGAGGCAAAATACTAAAGGATGCTGTGCATCGACACCCTGCTGGACCTCCTGCCCTGGCTCAGGAGGTGAGCTCTTCCACCTCAAACCCTCCAGTTCCCCGATACCACAGGAACCCAAACCCAGAATCCTCCACACAAATCAGGAGCCCTCTACACCCCGTCCACTGTTGTCACCGACCACTTTGCTGGCAGGTAATTTAATAATCAGGAATGTCCGCTTTTTTAACGTCATGACGAGAAGTTTTCCATCTCCTGGATAAACTTCCTGGTCTGCTGTACTCCATCCCAGCTTCAGTTAAAAGAGTGATCATTCATGTGGGATCAAACGATGCTAGTCTGTCATCCCTCAACAGCATGTGAACCATCTCTTTGACATTCTGAAGAGCAGCAGAATGTCGGTTTTCATCTCCGGCCCGATCCCCACAGTTTCTCGTGGATATGGACGTTTTAGCCGTCTGCTCTCTCTCCACTCCTGGCTTCAGTCTGCTTGCAGGTCCCACAGTTTTGGTTTCATCGATAATTTTAACCTGTTTTGGAACCGTTCCTCCTTTTTCAGGCGAGATGGTATTCACCCTAACCGACATGGCTCAAGCATGCTAACCGCTAACATCCGGTATGCTGTGCAGTCCCATAGATGTATATCCGTGGTGGATTCCCTTCCACAGACACGACGGTTTACATCCCAGAGATCTTCACCTTCTTCGGCCTTTGCTCAAACCTCCACTTCAAATAACATCACTCCCTACAACCCTCCCATGATGCAACAGTCTTCTGTGTGTCTTCCAAAGGTCACAATCCCCAAAATGTTGTCTTCTGCTGACAAACCCAAAAGATTTCCTATTCCAGTTCATTTATCAGCCAGCAGAGACATAAACTGTATTCATGGCCGAAGAACCCAGAACACCAGATGTTTACGACGCATCCCTCTCCAGCAGGTTAGGAAGACAAATGTTCTCCAGGATTCAGTTCAAGGTGCCCTGTTAAACGCCCGTTCCATCTCAAACAAATCCTTCATTTTAAATTAGCTGTTCACCAGAGAAAAGTTGGACTATTTATTTCTTACAGAGACGCGGCAGCAAGATGGCTATTTTGTACATTTAAATGAAATATGTCCACCAGACTGCTCTGTGTTTACCACACCACACCCGACACGTCGTGGTGGAGGTCTTGCTGTGGTCTTCAAGGACAAACACGTCTGTAATCTGGTGAAAAATGGCCCTTTTACAACTTTTGAATGTCAGGTCATCAAAGCAGGTTTACAAAATGTATTTCACTGTATTTTAATCTACCGACCTCCCGGTCCAGCTGGCCCTTTTCTCTCTGCATCTGCGGATTTTCTATCATCAATGATCAAACTAAAAAAAGTTTTAATCCTTGGCGATTTTAACTCACACATTAATGATTCTAATTGTAGCACAGCAGTGGAGTTCGTGTCTATTATGGAGTCTTTTAACTTAGAGCAGCACGTTTCAGGCCCCACACACTAAATGGGCCACTCTAGATCTTGTTTGCTCTTTGGGACTAAAAATCAATCATTTACATGTTGAAGAGGTTCTTGTGCGTGACCACAGCTGCACTTTCTTTAATGTCCTATCTGATGTTGAATCTGTCCCTCACACCTAAAATCAAAGAGACGTGTCATTAATCAGGCAGCGGTGGATGGATTTTCTAGATAACTTGACAGCAGCTCAGTTCAGGGTGATGATCCAAGCTTGTTCATCCAGTCATTGGATAAACAATGCTGCAGTATCTTAGATAAAGTAGCTCCTTTTAAGCAGGTTACTTTTTCTAGCAAGAGAAAAAGTCCTTGGATTAATAAAAATATGTACAGTCTCAGAAGGACACGCCGCAGAGCCGAGAGACGTTGGAAGTCGACTAGATTAGAAAGTCACGGGCTGCACTTTAAAGAACTGATAACATCTCTGAATGAGACAGTAAAAACTTCCAGGGCCACTTACTTTGCTCAGCTGATAAAAATAACTCTAAAGTCCTGTTTGACACCATAAACCAGGTTGTTTCTCCTCACGCCCCTCTTATGCCAGTTTACTCAAGGTCTGACTGTAACAACTTTCTAGCGTTCTTTGAGAATAAAATGAGAAATATCACCCCCATCTACTTCCTACCCCCCCATCCAACCCCCTCCCTCTCAATCATGGTCTGTCTTTACTCCTGCAGATTTCCAGGACATTTGCCTCATTCAGAAACACATGAAACCAACCTCAAGCCCTGCTGGTTTCATTCCTGATATCTTGTTCATCAGGATGTTTGACCAAATTGGCCCATGCATTGTAGATTTTATTCATTTATCCCTATAATCTGGCTCTGTACCATCTGTTTTCAAACATGCGGTTATTGAACCCATCCTTAAAGAAACAAGTTTGGACTCATCTCAGCCTAAAAACTACAGACCCATTTCTAAATGACCCTTTATCTCTAAAATATTGGAAAAGGTTGTGGCGATCAACTGATGACTTTTCTGGAACTACACAACAGTTTTGATAAATTCCAGTCCGGTTTTGGTAAAAAGCGTTCAACAGAAACAGCTTTGCTTAAAGTTTCCAGTGACATTATGATGGCTGCAGACAACGGAGAGTTCATGGTGTTAGTACTGTTAGATCTTTCTGCAGCTTTTGACTCTGTTGATCACAGC
Organism: Nothobranchius furzeri; assembly: GCF_043380555.1. NCBI lineage: Eukaryota > Metazoa > Chordata > Actinopteri > Cyprinodontiformes > Nothobranchiidae > Nothobranchius > Nothobranchius furzeri. The sequence goes on along the minus strand of NC_091756.1, from coordinate 61,716,740 downwards.
ACCTTCATTAACAGACTTGGTGACTCGGTGGGGATCTCTGGAACTGGTCTAGACTGGTTTAGATCGTACCTTTCTAACAGAAGTTACAGTGTCTGTAGAAACCACATCATGTCAGATTCTACTGATCAGTTATGTGGGGTACCCCAAGGCTCTGTTTTGGGTCCACTGTTGTTTCTGCTGTACATACACCCTCTTGGACAGATACTTGATTCTTTTCATAATGTCTCTTATCACCTATATGCAGATGATATTCAGCTGTACTGCTCCTTTAAGGATTCTGAGTTCTATAAACTGTCTGAATTACTAGAGTGTCTATCAGCGATCACCATGGCTAGAAGATAACCTCCTTCAGTTGAACTCTGAAAAGACTGAATGTCTGATCATTGCCCCTGAGAGCATGGTTCCCCTGGCTAGTCTAAAACTTGGTCATTTATCCTCTGCTGTCAAGACAAACTTAAGGAATTTGGGTGTTTTTGACCAATCAGTGTCTCTTGAAGGTCACTCAGAAACGTTGGTCCAAAACTGTTTTTATCATTTAAGAAATATCTCCAAACTGTGAAGGTTGGTGTCAAAACTGAACTTGAAATGGTTCTCCATGCCTTTATCTCCTCCCGTCTAGATGACTGTAACACACTTTTCACATGTTTTAACAAAAAAGCCCTTGACCACCTTCAGTTGGTCCAGAACTCTGCAGCGAGGCTCCTAACTGGAGCAAGCAGAAGAGCACACATCACTCCTATTCTGGCGTATCTGCACTGGTTACCCGTTAACTTTAGAGTTCATTTTAGAGTCCTCCTGATTATCACTTTCAATGCTCTACATGGTCAAGCTCCTCCCTATATTACTGAACTGTTAAAGCCTTATGCTCTAACCCTTTCGCCCCTGGGCAAGATCCAGCTAAAATGAAGCCCTGCTTCTATGATGTATTTTAAACTAAAAACGCACAAACGAATAGACTACAAATCATAATATTGTAATGTTTTCTTTATACATTTTTATGAAATTCCTCTGGGGAAATCAAATGGAATATAAACTACAGCAAAGACAACAGCTGCATATGTTTTGAAATAGTATTTCTTGTGTCTTTACTTTTTAAAATGTGTTAAATAATACATTTTAGGTCTCGTGTAAGTTAATGAAAAACAGCTCGGACTATCGGACTCACCTTCCTCGCGTGAAGTTTGAAGAGACGCGACAGATTATTTTGTGATTGGTTTAAATCTGCTGGATTTTTTCACAGCGCGGGTGATAAACAACAATCCCAGCTACGTGAAAATTCACACTTCTTCATTTCAGCACCATACAGTACATTATATCAAAGTGAAATTGGATTTTATTTATATATTTCCACAGTCAGGTGAATTAAAGTCCTCAGTTAGTTTATTTATTTCCGCTTAAATTTCATCGACACCCCTACGTTGCTTGTTCAGAATGGTACAGTCCAGGGAACCTGCTCCTGAGAAAAATACGGGTCAGCAGCGAGTTTTCAGGATTTCATTTATAATTATCTGACTAAATTAAACAGTGTTCATCAACGTTCAGGGATAAATGGTTAGCTTGACGTTTGACCGGGTTTCAGACCGCCGTAGGGCTGGAACCGTGATGAAAACACCGAGGCAGCAGGGCGTGATGCTAGCAGCGGGGATGTAGCCGCCTGCTCACCTCGATAGACATCAGCAGGTGATGTGTGACGTTTAGCTGTTTTAATAACCACTCCGCGTACCTCAGGCGGACAGACAGGATACGTTTAGTTTATGTTAAATGTTGAATATGTTTCTTAATGTCGCGAGTGGTAAAGCGCGAGGAGTCTGACTGCATCCATGTCATCCCTACAGGAGCGAGTCACCTCGTCTTCATCCCTCATCGTCAGCCAGCTCTGAGTGGTCCGATGCCGAACACATCCGAAGGACCGAACCTCTCCGGGCCGGCTGAGCCGTCAGGGGCGCAGATGCCCACCGATGGCGCGCATGAGCGCGGGCTGATGAGCTCCCTAGCCCGGGACGCTGCGAGGCTGAGGCGGGCTTCGAGCGCCGAGCTCCACCTGCAGTGGACCTGCCCGGTCACACACTCCCGGGAGAAGTTCTACACGGTCTGCTCAGATTACGCCCTCCTCAACCAGGCTGCATCTGTGTTCTGCCCACCGAAAGCAGCCCGGAACGCGGCCCCGACCAAGCAGGAGGAGGGAACCCCGCTTGGGAAGTCCAAACAGCCGCCTGACTTCAGCGTGAGTCCGGGTGGAGGTGTAGGATCAGACGGGGACTGCGACATGGAGGAGGTCTCATCCGGCTTTACCAAGCCTCTTCTGGCCTGGGAGATTGATACAGCAGAGTTCAACGCTGTATTTACCAGGAAAACAAGAAGCTGTAAGACATGCCAAAGAAAAGTGTAACAAATGCATCCATCATGCCCAACTTTAAATCCAACTATTTTTCAGGCAATGGGAAAAAGAGCAGCACCAAGAAGATGAGGCCTTCAGACAGGCCCAGCCGGAATCTGCTGGATGTCCCTGTTCACGCCTCGCTGGAGGACATCAAACAGAGAAAAGTGTTAGACCTTAGGAGATGGTAAGCTTATGTTGAGGAACACACCTCAAACCAGCGGTCTAGCTTTGTTCACCTAACCCAGATCAAAACCAACAAAATATGGGCTGCATGGTGGTGCAGTGGTTGGCACTGTTGCCTCGCAGCACGAAGGTTGCAGGTTCGAAACTCTGCTGCGGCCTTTCTGCGTGGAGTTGCGTGTTCTCCCCATGCATGCGTGGGTTTCCTCCGGGTACTCCGGTTTCCCCCACAGATCACAACACGCCCTACAGGTTATAAACTGTGAGTCGCTTTGGATAAAAGCGTCTGCTAAATAAATAAACATGAACAACAAAGCCTGACACTGAATCATCCCATCCATCCATTCTCAGCCGCTCATTCATTCATTTTCAGCCGCTTATTCATAGTCGGGTCGCGGGGACAGCAGCCTAAGCTGAGAGGCCCAGACTTCCCTCTCCCCAGCTACTTGGGCCAGCTCCTCCGGGGGAATCCCAAGGTGCTCCTTGGCCAGCAGAGAGAGATAGTTCCTTCCGGTGTGTCCTGGGTCTTCTCTTGCGTCTCCTCCCAGTTGGACGTGCCTGGAAAACCTCACCAGGGAGGCATCCTGACCAAATGCCTTAGCCACCTAAACTGGTTCCTCTCGAATTGGAGGAGCAGCGGGTCTACTCAGAGTCTCTCCCGGATGACTTCTCACCCTATCTCTAAGGGAGAGCCCAGACACCCTGTGGAAAATTTTTTTTCGGCCACTTGAATCTGCAACCTTGCTCTTGCGCTCACTACCCAAAGCTCGTGACCATAGGTGAGGGTAGGAACATAGATCAATCAGTAAATCGAGAGCTTTGCCTTCCGGTTCAGCTCTCTTCACCACGACAGACCGGTACGACACCTGCATCGCTGCAGATGCAGCACCAATCTGTCAATCTTGCGCTCCATTTTTGCCTCACTCTGAACAAGACCCAGAGATACTTAAACTCCTCCACTTGAGGCAGGTCCTTGTCCCTGACCTGGAGAAGACATTTTACCCTTTTCCGGCTCAAGACCATGGTCTCGGATTTTGAGGAGCTGATTCCAGGGTTTCCCCTACATAAGCTCAGGCATTGCGCTGCGCCACCCCTGAAATTCTAGCGGCAAGGCTATGAAACCAACCTCCACCCTCTCATGGCCGACGCACGCACTGAAATGTTCCGCGCTCTATTGCCCCTCCTTTGCTCTCATGGAAGCAAAATGGTTCACGAATTATGACACGTCTCTAAATAACATTAGGTTAGATGCACATAATAAATAAAATTACTAACAAACTCAGGAATCTGTTTCTTTGCTTCACTGTTCTGGTGTTGAGAATATCACTAATGCGGATCGAAGGAGATACACAGATGAATGCACCTCTTATTTATTATTTGGAGACTACATTTACTGCAGCTGGCAGAGGCAGAGATTTTTTCTATTGATACACGAATTTACAGAATCATTTTAAATGTTAATAGGGGAAGACCGCAGGAGGGAGCAGTAAAATACAGGGGGTCCCCAGCAAAAACAAGAAACTTTACGAGTCTGATGAACCCCGCTGGTTTTCCATCAGGCAGTCATGGGGCAGCTCCAACGACCCAGTGGCTGTGCTGGGTCAATGTTATCGAGCTCAGTCCGGTGTCGGTACAAGATCTGCTCGGGTGCAAGATCGGCTCGGGGTCCGTCAACTGCCGATGACGTCAAAGTAGTCGATTGGCTGAACATGAACCTTACGGAATTACGTAATCACGTTACGTTGGTCCAGGCAAATCTTTCTGTTGGAAAGATGGACAACTTTTACAAAGAAATCCATCATTACCTCTTTGAAAATACACTTTTAGCATAGAGCTGCATGTATATTAGGGCTGAACGATTAACTGCATGTGCAATTAAATTGCGATGTGACAAAAGGAGATTTTCTAATCGCAAAGGCTGCAATTTGGCAGCGAGTGGTTAGTGCAATGCTAATATACATGGAAAAACCCATAGGAATGCTAATGCTAATATCACTGATTACATTCTTACAAATTATGAATTAGAAACGTGCCAAATGATTACATTTGGAGTCTAATAGAAAGTAAAACTATCATCAATCAAATAAGTACAGACAGGTATTTTAGTAAAGCCAGAAAACTTTTAACTCCAGAGTTTTGGCTAGCAGCTATGAGCGTACCTGAACTACGCATGGACAAGACGTCAAAAACTCTTAACACAAAATACTTCAATAAACGGGACACACTTCTTACCTGCAAATACAATTCCACAGGGGTTGCTAATACCTATGATCCTTCAAGGGATGTGCTCAAAGAGGAGTTCAACATTATGAATAAAATATAGTGTTTTATTTTACAAATACCATTATAAACACAAACGTACGTCCTAATAAACATTATTTTAATAACGAAACTGCTAAATTCTTTCCAACAGTATACATGTGTAGTGTATTTTGTTCGAGTGGGTTTGCCGTACTTTGACGTCATCGGCAGTCGAAGGACCCCGAGCCGATCTTGCACCCGAGCAGAACCTGTACCGACACCGGCTCGGCAGAGGGTGAACGAGCCGAGGCGACGTCGTGCTCTGCTTAAGAAGAGGTGTTATTTTCCCGCTTCAGAAGAAGCGTCCAACGTGTTTTTACGCTTTCTCCGAGACATGTCACGTTGCTAAGTTGTTAGCGCCGCGCGCTAACACGTCAATAGTGCAGCGTAGCCTGCTGGAGGTTTTAAGGGTTCAGATGAAAACACCCGACCTCTCAGGCTGCTCACACATCGATCTTAAGTTGTCGCTGTTGCGCTCACGCCGTAATACAGTATTAGATGCGGTTAAAGTCAGACACGAAAAAATAAATTTTACATGAATGAGTGATGCTTAGCCTGGTGGGGGGAGGAAACCCTGTCAAGATCGTCAACACTCGTTTATCTTAATGTTATTGAAACATGTAAACCAAAAAGCTTTATATCCACTGCTACCTTTCTAATTTTACACTTAGTAACTTATGCTGTAACTTCTCCCTGCCCTGCCTGATTCTCCTTGCTGCCCGCCGGCTGTGATCACAAGCGACAACATAGTAGTTCCCGCTGCTTCTTCGGGAAACGGCGCAAAAAAAAAAAAACTTGGGATCTTGTAGGCGTGGCGGTGGGATTTCAGTCGTGGCGGCCCGCCACGGCTACGCCTATGTAAGGGAAACTCTGCACATCATCTGCAAAAAGCAGAAACTCAATCGTTAGGCCACTGAAACTGATCCCCTCAAAACCTTTGTTGCACCTAGAAATCCTGCCCATAAAAGTTATGAACAGAATCGGCAGGCAGCCTTGGTGGAGTCCAACTCTCACCGGACACAAGCCCTACTTACTGTCGGCAATGCGGACTAAAGATCTGATACCGGTCATACGGGGACCTAACAGCCCTTATCAAAGGGGCTGGTACCCCATACTCGCGGAGTACCCCCCACAGGACCCTCCGAGGGATGCACTCGAAGGCTTTCTCCAAATCTACAAAACACATGTAGATTGGTTGGGCGAACTCCCAGGCACCCTTCAGATCCCCCTAAGGGTATAGAGCTGGTCCAGTGTTCCACGGCCAGGACGAAAACCACATTGCTCCTCCTGAATCCGAGGTTCGACAATCAGATGGACCCTCCTTTCCAGAACCCCTGAATAGACCTTACCAGGGAGGCTCAGGAGTGTGATCCTCCTGTAGTTGGAACACACTCTGCTGTCCCCCTTTTGAAATAAGGGGAACCACCACCCCAGTCTGCCAGTCCAGTGGAACTGCCCCCGATGTCCATGCGATATTGCAGAGCCGCATCAGCCAACACAGCCCCACAACATTCAATTCAATTCCATTCAAAAATACTTTATTAATCCCAGAGGGAAACTGATTGCTGTAGTAGCTCAGAATAATAATAATAATCAAGTCATCAAAGAGTTGTTGTATATTACAATGGCTGTTGGCAGGAAGGATCTCCAGTAGCGGTCAGTGTTGCAGCCAAACTGAAGAAGCCTCTGACTGAAGACACTCTTCCGTTGTCGGACAGTCTTGTGAAGAGAATGCTCAGGGTTGTCCATCATGTTCTTGATTCTCTGGAGAATCCTTCTTTGCATCATCTCCTCCAGCGGTTCTGAAACTCTGGCTGAGTCCTTGAAAGGGCTTGGAGTTCCTCCATCTTGTTGGCCAGTGATCTCACATCGCCCATTATGATCGATGGAAGAGATGGTTTGAATTTCTTCTTCCTCTGTCTCTGTTTTGCTCCCGCTCTGCACCCACGCTTCTTGTGTTTTAGCTCATTTGGCATTTGTGGCTTCAGTTGAGGTATTATTTCAGCCTTTCCAATGTTAATCAGCTGCTCCCGATTGTAAACAGCTTGTTGCCATGGTTACGCATCATAACAAATGCTCAAAAAGTAAAAAAAAGCTAAAAAATTGCAGTAAAAATCCTCCAAGCTTCACAGCACCAGAAACAGAAAAGTAAAGTGTCCAAAAAAATACTGTTTTTCTTGAGAAACTAGAAGAAAAAATGCCCAAGAAAAGGCAAAACTTACATATAGTCAACAGAGCTACTCCAACATGCAGCCACCCAGAGCAGCGCAGTTCCGGAAAAATAAAAATTAAAACAAATGAAGCCTCCAGAGCCTTAAGGAACTCTGGGCGTATCTAATCCACCCCCGAGGCCTTTCCACAAAGGATTTATTTTTTGACCACCTCAGTGACATCAGCACCAGAGATTTGAGAACCCAGCTCAAAGTCCCCAGACTCTGCTTCCTCACTGGAAGACGTGCTGGTGGAATTGAGGAGGTCTTCGAAGTATTCCACCCACCGATCCACAATGTCCCGAGTAGAGGTCACCATCACCCCCGTAAACAGTGTTGGTAGCGCACCGTTTTCCCCTCCTGAGATGCCGGATGGTGGACCAGAATTTCTCAAAGCCATACGGAAGTCTTGCTCCATGGTCTCATAGAACACTTTCCATGCCCGGGTGCCTCCACAATCACCTGAGCCACATTCCGCTTGGACATCAGCTGCCTCTGGAGTCCCACAAAGAGAGCCAAAAAGACCCGATAGGACTCTTTCTTCAGCTTGACAGCATCCCTAACCGCCGGTGTGCACCAGTGGGTTCATGGGTTCAGTTCAATTTCAATGTATTTATTTATATAGCACCTTCTACCACCTTAGCGGAGGCCCAAGGTGCTGAACAGGACATAAATACCGGAGTAATAATAAAAACATATATTGAATAAAAATCAGTAAAAACAAACAGACGAATTAAAGCAATTAGAAACGACGCAATACAAATGATAAAAATATAGAAGCCAGTGTCCATGCTGGGGGAAAGCTCGCCGATAAAAGTGGGTTTTAAGGCGTGATTTAAAGTTTTGTGGAAGACTAGCAACACACACACACACACACACACACACACACACACACACACACACACACACACACTACACACTACGCTACACACACACACTACCCAGTATTAGTATTAGCAAACCCCTGACAGGCTGTGGTGAGCACCAGTGATGATGCAGGACAGTCCCAGGCCATCGTGCTTCTACTAAAGACAACAACAGAGGCTTGCTGTAGAGATTCACCCAAAGAAATCACTTGGTGATCAGTCAGTTTCCAGGAGGATCGGACATTTTACCTGTCGGTGCAAATTCATGCTAACAATAATAGATTTTCCATGTGAAGGATTGTACTTCCAGAATTCTGCTTTTGAAGTTAATGAGAAATAAAAAATAACATATTCTGGTTTAGTTCATTTGAGAAAAATGAGCAGCAAGCTGTATTAATGTAACCCGTGAACCGTGTGTGCCTGCTACGTCTCCTCCTGTAGGTACTGCATCAGTCGGCCTCAGTACAAGACGTCTTGTGGAGTTTCCTCTCTGGTGTCTTGCTGGAACTTCTTGTACAGCACTCTGGGAGCCGGGAGGTGAGCCGCTCTCATTAAAGCTGTCCTCTAAAAGTGCAGCAGCTCGTAGAACACTAAAGCTGTTCCACACACTCGTTACATCACCTGAAGTTCGCTCTGCTAAAGATGATCAAGGTGTTTGCAGCTCCTCATCTAGCTATCTGTGGAAGTGAAACGTTGCACAACATTAAAACAGTCAGGTGTGTGTGTGTGTGTGTGTGTGTGTGTGTGTGTGTGTGTGTGTGTGTGTGTGTGTGTGTGTGTGTGTGGGGCGACGGTGGCACAGGAGTTAAGTGCTCTCCCCGTAATCGGAAGGTTGCTGGTTCGAGTCCCGCTCAGTCTGCTGTTGTGTCCTTGGGCAAGACACTTAACCCACCTTGCCTGCTGGTGGTGGTCGGAGGGACCGGTGGCGCCTGTGCTCGGCAGCCTCGCCTCTGTCAGTGCGCCCCAGGGCAGCTGTGGCTACATCGTAGCTCATCACCACCAGTGTGTGAATGTGTGAATGACTGATTGTGTTGTAAAGCGCCTTGGGGGGTTCCAGGACTCTAGAAGGTGCTATACCAAATACAGGCCATTTACCATGTGTGTGTTGCTAGTCTTCCACCCATCTCGCAGGAGGAAGCTCTGCACATTCTTGGCTTTCAACCACCTTTCGAAGAAATAAAGTTTGGTCCTTTCACTGGCAATGCCACTCTGATGAGGTACACACACACACACACACACCCCGTTTTACTCCTTTAAAACCGTATACGGACAGTCATTTATTACAAAACTAAGAGTCTGATTTCTTCCAGGTGGTTCAGACAAATCAACGACCATTTCCGAGTGCGAGGCTGCTCTTATATCCTCTACAAACCTCATGGAAAACACAAAACTGCAGGAGAAACGGGTGAGTCCGTCATCAGCTGAAACCCATGCCGCGCAGGCGGTGACCCCTCTGCTCTGCTTTTCAGCTGAAGGGTCTCTGATGAAGCTGACACAAGGGCTGAAGGATGAGTCCATGGCTTACATCTACCACTGTCAGAACCACTACTTCTGCCCGGTGGGCTTTGAGGCAACACCCCTGAAAGCTGCAAAGGCTTACAGGTAACTTGCTTCATGGAGGTTAAAGATTTTCTTTATTCTTGCTGCTTCAGGAGGCTCCTTGCAACCCCTCGGATACCAAGAGAACGCTTTCAGGTGTTTTCTTCATCTTAAAGCTGCAAATCTGCAAAATGAGCTAACTTCAACATTTTTTTCATGCCTCTTAACAACGTTCTGACGTAGTGTAGCTATAAATGAGTTGTGGAGATTTAAAAAGAAGAACTAAAAACCTCAGCCGATAACAGGGCTTGGTCCGAAACCGACGGTTAGACCATCTGGTTGGCTGTCTGACCAAAGCATCATTTATCTGGGTCCTCCGTTCATTACACTCACGTCTTGGTGTGAGAGGTTCTCTGCTCAATAATACCAGACAAGGAGAAACAGCCGGCTGCTACCACTTGAACTTTAGGACAAACTACTAGAGTTCCAGAAAGAAAACCACCATTTGACGTCACGGACGATAAGACATGCTTGGACCTAGAAACGGTGACTGGTGTTTAGCGTTGTCTCGTTTCCTCTGACAATGTGGGTTCCCATATCGGGGGCGTGGCCTGGGGCTGATGGTCGATGGGAGCCATTGTTCTAGTCAAACACTTGTTCATATTCCTCTCTCTTGTCTACAGAGGTGCTTTACCCACAAATGAGATGGAGTACTGGATCTTAATAGGAGAACCTAGTAGGAAACATCCTGCTATTCACTGTAAAAAGTAGGTTACTGTCTCATTTGATTTCATTTACATTTATTTACTTGCTGTTGTTGAGCTGCTTAAATGGAACGTTTGTGTCCAGGTGGCAGGACATTGTGACCGATCTCAACACGCAAAACCCAGAATACCTGGACATCCGCCACACCGAGCGGGGGCTTCAGCAGCGCAAAACCAAAAAGGTCCCTGAGCTCATGTTGGTTTCAAACAGGGTTTCTAACCCCCGGTCGTCACCTGACCTGCATGTTTCACGTGTCTCTACTCCAGCACACCCGATTTACATGTTTGCACTGCTTCCTCCAGTGCTGCAGAAAACTGTTCATCACTGGTCAGGTGTTAAGGTGTTGAGTCGGGTGTGTGGCAGCAGGGAAACGCTGGTGTTTGAAAGGGCGACGTGAAGAACATTTATTACAGGCGGTTGGTGAGGACCAGGGCTGGGAAACCTTGCCTTTAAGCTGCTGCTTTCAGGGTTTTACTAAACGTGTTTCTCACAGGTGGGCGGCAACCTGCACTGCATCATGGCCTTTCAGAGGGTCAACTGGCAGAAGCTGGGTCCCTGGGCGCTAAACTTGGAAAACCTGCGACATGACTTTCACCACCCTGGAACAGAGAGGGCCCACGGCAGCACAGCTGAGGGCTCGGAGGAGAGGACGCCGTCCAAGCGTCTGGTCCACCTCGGACGCTCCCAGAGTATGGGGAGTCAGAAGGACAGCAGCTGTAAACGGCTGTCCAACGCTACAGAGCACAGGCAGAGGAGCTCCCCCGACAGCGACCTGGAGGAAGATGTGATGGACTGAAACAGGTCGGTGTAGACAAACGGAGGACTTAAAACAGGACCTGACAGAAGGATTAGTCTGGTGTTCCTATAAAGTTTACTGTTAAAAAAAGGCCCACACTAAACACTAAAATGGCTCTTGGTTAGAAAATAAAGTTGTGTATCTCATCAAAGTTTCATTCCTTTAAAGGTGCACGATGTAAGAATGACATACTGTGGTCAAATTTGGGTACTGCAGTCTGTTTCTAAAGCGGGTGACTCTGATTTCATGGTTGTTGCCAGTTATGGATCAGCACGGATTCGCCGGCCGGTGTTGATTTAAAATGCCGACAGCAGTGTTAGCTGCTGCAGACTCGACAACCCTGCTGTAAACAGCGACTACATCCCTCTTTAGATTTTTTTAAAGGAGAAACGCTGACCTGCACCCAGACAACTGAGAAAGACGTCTGTTCCTTTCAACATGATCAATGCATTAGACCGTTCTGTCATCATTTCTCTGTAAAATTATTACTTATTGTGCATTTCAAGAGTTGAGTTGTTCCACCTTTAACTCGCTTTTTAAAAGGATGCTTGGATTTGAAAAAAACAAATCACAAACGTGGCAGAATATTCTGTTTGGACTAATGTCACACGCTAGAATAAAAGTTGTGTTTTTCTAAATCATACAAACCATAAACACAAAGTATTTTATAAACAGTATAAAAATACACTTTCTTTTCAAATTTGTGGTATTTCTGCACGGTCCCTACTGGTGACCCAGTGGATGGCGGCTACTGGTTCGGAGGTGTGTTTTTGTGTAAAAGTGATTAAATAATCCTGACCATTTTAGATGTCTAGCTGAATTGCCTCTGCTCAGAGAAATAGTTCATATCCTTAACTCGTTCACTGCCATTGTCGAAAAAGTCGTCATTTTAAATCCAACCGCTCGCTACCATTGACCACTAAAGTTGTCATTTGCATCTTTTTACTGGGCGTGCGTGGAAACGACCCCCCCCCCCCCCCCCCCCCCCCCGGCACCACGAGAACAAACATCCCAGCTCTAAAGCCGATCTTCATCCGCGTATGTCACATTTCACGTGACCAGGAAGCAGAAAATCCGTGTGTTAGGAGGTTGTTTTGGGCCGCTGCTGTGGGAAAAGTGTAGCCTGGCAAGCCAGACTATATATGTGAATGTTCGTGTTTTAAAGAAAAGCCCAAGTCTAAATCGTCCGATGTTGATGACAAAGCCGTTTCAAAAACGTGGTTCCCGAGCTGCCGCCATGTTGGATGTGTTCGCGGTCGCAGTTCTGACGTCTTCAGCTACTACCGCTGATTAGAGCACTGTGATTAGCCACAATATAACGCGCTAGGATTGGCCTACAATATACGCTGTGATTGGCCCAAAAAATAGAGAGCTGTGATTGGCCCAACAACAGCAACTAAAGAGAGCTGTGATTGGCTCGCCAGACTGCTGGTAGGAGCTGCAGAGGTTCTAATGGAGCATTCCTAGACCAAACTTTGCAAAGCAAGAATTTGGTCTAGTTCACTAGGCTAGGAAAAGTGAAGTGCAAACCGGAAAAGCTTCTGCTGCTCACCATGCAACAACAGCTTATGAAGGAACAGATAACGCTAGAAACACGCAGATCCTTCCCGATGTAAGAAGTGAGTGTACTCTTTGTTTTGGTGCTGACATCATAGAGCACAACGTTCTGTGACTCTTCCAAAAAACAGGAAAAACACCCAAAAACCGCTGGCAGCGAGAGGCTTTTCTGACCAGGAAACGGCCCGCAGTTAATGAGTTAAAGAACGATGAGGCAACTGCTAATCTCAACACCTTTATGACCAACATGAGTTGCTGCCATCTTAAAACAGCTCAGGTTTCCAACATTCTTCAATGATATTATATAAAACTTTCATTAATATTTCATTATCACTCTGCACTTATTTACATGGAATGCTATTTTTATTTACGAGCAAAAAAATCTGCAGCAACTTGTAACACTGGTTGCATCAGTAGTCAAGTCCAGCTGTTTTTAATGTACATCGGCTAGAATAACTGCACACGGAGAAGTTGTTATGTTGAAGGTTCAACATGTAAGAATTTTACAGTGAAAGACGATCCGTCCCGCCTCCATATTCCCCGTTTCTACCTGTGAGCATGCAAAGTTGCCAAGTCTTCAACACAAACACTACTGCGTCGATTTTTGTAATTAGACATCGGCCGACAAAAAGCAGCAGCGTTGTGGACAGCATGTTGGCCGGTAAACAGGAGCGACCCAGAAGATTTTTCTTGTACCCCTAAGAAGCCACAGCATCTTTTGCTCTGATGACAGGTAAAGAAGGGTAGAGCCTAACGCCGGGGACACACCGGCTGCGGAAGCGCCGCGAAAATGGGACCGCCTTCATTCGGCGCCCTTGTTAAGCTATTTTATAGACCACATGGGCCACCGAAGCGCCGCGAATCGCCTCGCGCCGTGCAGCGATCATTTCGGCGTCGGCTCTATTTTTTTCGCGAGCCGCGGGTGAATCGCGTCAATTCTGGCAGGAAGTCAAACCTAGACATAAGAGGCAGGCCGGTAAATTTAACAAAGTAAAGCATTTCAAAATAAAATTCCACAATAGTCAAATGTGTTCGTAATCAGACACTGCAGAAAAACCACATGAACACACACACACACATCAAACTTGTGTGCGTGTGTGACCATGTGAAGGGATGTGTGGTTTTGGGTGTCTTTTCACCGGAGCAAACAGGACAGAGAGGCAGAAAGTCTGAGGCAAGCAGTTAAGATGGATGACTTTAATTAATTATGGAAGTTGAGAAACACGAGGAGCTGTACGACCCCCGAAAAACATGATTATTTACGTACCCATGTGGGAAGAAACTGCTAGGATACAGCTGCAGAATTGGAGCGGGTTCCAAGAGATTCAACTGGCAGAAACAACTCATACCATAGGTTCACACACACACACACACACACACACACACAGAATGGAGAGGGTGTGTGTGTGTGTGCATCACATCCAGCATAGTTCTGCCTCAAACACACGTTTAACCATATTCTCAGTTTGATGGTGAAAAGCCTCCATTGTTGCCTGTGCAGGAACCAGGAAGTGAGCTTGTTCCGCTCACCCTGGTTCGCTCGGTGGAAATGCCGTCCAGTCCAAGTGTTGTGAAAGCAGCTGGTGTTTTCTTGTGCTTTGCCAGTCCTCCAGTAACAGTTGTGCTCTTTATCCGTCTCTGGAAAGCTGGAAGCTGTACGGGCTTCTCTGAAAATGGAACAAACATGGTTTATTTCCATGTCTAGATGTTTGTTTGCACCTCTGTAGACCCGTTTGTGTTTGACCCAACACAGATGTGACTCTGCAGAACTTCTCAAATGGGTTTGTTGTAGTTGTTCATTATTTTACAATAAATGCAGTTTTAATAGAAACGCTGAGAACTGACGGTCATTTTTGTTTTTCTTGCTTTTATTTTTATAGCTCAGTCTGGTTCCAGTTCAGTCACACTCCAGATAATGGATGAACTGGGTTAGCAGCCAGTGGTTAAAATTTGGGAATCGTCACAAATGTGATCTAAAGGGATTGGATGGAAACATGTCCATCAAGCATTTAAGGTGTGGTTCACTGATAACTCATTTTTAAATGATTATTTCTGATTATAATTGCTCACTCTGAGTTTTTCATGCAGGCTGAACATGAAAATAATATCCTACATCTACCTCCTGCGTTAGCTTTTGGTAGAAAATAGACGGTCAAACTCTAGAATTAAAAACTCCTGACAGATCTACGTCACACATTCATGGACTCACCCATTTTGACTTGTGACGGGGAAGGCTGCTGTTTATCGTCCAGTAAACCGCAGAGAATGTCTCGACTGGTAGAAGCTAGCTGTTAGCATTAGCAACATCACCACACAGCAGAAGCTCCTCCAGACTTTTTGTGGAGATAAAACATCCGTGTTACAAGTCGTGCTGTTATCCAATCCAGAGCGAGATGTCCAAATATCAGGAAGTCCAAAACCTGCCGCCTGAAGCTCAGCTGTGATGTGGGCAACTTTAGGTCTAAAAAATGGTGCACCGCTAGATTTGACATTTGACTTGAAAGAGAAGGCTCAGCCCAGTTGCATTATCGAACGCTGAATTCTGAGGGAAACTGGTGTTGAAATGGTGATGTTTATTTTTAAATCTTTGGTTTAAAGCAAAACTTCTACTGATGGCTGCACTCCTGTGATGATTTAGTGTTATTACGCAAGCTATGTTCAAAATTCACGTTTTATTTTCATTAAAAAATTTTCATTCAGTAAATAAATCTCTAAACAATTACCTTTTGGTTTTTAAAAGATAACTATGACTTATAGTGACTTAAGTGGTTGAAGGAATCAGCAACAGCTGGACCACGAACATGCCAACACACTAAATCTCTTCCTCATCTTCTTTGATCCGTGGAAGCTGCGTCTGTTGGACACGTTTCCCTCTGGTGGCAATTCAGTAACATTACAATAACAAACTTTTCCGATGCTTACGTTATCTGCAGAAAGAAATAAAACATTCCTTATAGGAAGCCTCCTCCCATTCCCATCGGCTCCTCGGAACACAGAGAAATATAAGCGAACGGGTGTAGACGTTATTTTCTACTCTGCCTTATGCCATGAATCACACACATGTTGTACTTCAGTTTACATGAGCAGCAATGATGTGAGTTCTGACTGTGTCATGTATTTGCGTAGGTTGTAAAAATGTGTAAATAAGACTGCAAACCAGATGTCACGTCTGACGCCTCAGCAGTCTCTTCTCCCCCAGTGTGGCTGCCACGAACCACAGACACATTTATAGTGGTTTTCTCCTTGTTTGATGCTTCTTTTGTCCTGCAAGAAGGATTCAAAGCTCTCTAAACTCTTCTTCACGTCTGGTCTGATGACGTCAATTTGGTAAGACGAGTATTTGTACTCCTACACGTGTTCACACACACACACACACACACACACACACACACACACTTTTATCCAATGCTGAACACTCAATGATTCAATATTAAGACTAAGACAGGGAACTTCATGAGTGGTGAAAAGAAAGAATGGAAGTAGTTTAAGGACACGTCAGTAACACAACGCTTTCCTTTATTAAACTTCTTATGAACGAGTTTGAAATCGCTCTGGACATGACGAGGTGCTCCAGCTCAGTTTCAGCTTTAGTTTATAGCAACGTGCTGCAAAGATGTCCCGACATAAGCATGGTTTAACTGTGTGTGTGTGTGTGTGTGTGTGTGTGTGTGTGTGTGTGTGTGTGTGTGTGTGTGTGTGTGTGTGTGTGTGTGTGATGATGTTCAGGTTCCTTTTAACTGTTGTCTTAACACAGCAATTTGAGCAGGACCAACACGGCAGCATCCACCTGTAGGACACAAACACAGCCGAGAAACAATCCTATGAACCCTGAGATGAATGAATGAATGAATGAATGAGAAAACCACTGGTTTTACCTATCAGAGCGACACCCTGCTTCACCCAGGTAAGACTCAGATCAGGTGTCCATCCTGGAACATCTCCAGATGTTTGCCACCTTTTTATGGGAATAAAACCCAAACAGTTGTTTGAAACATCCTTGAGAGACATATTTGTACAACAATCACATAAAAGTAACTTGTCTGAAATGCAGATGAGCCAAAAATCTTGATTAGGGCTGACGTTAGACCTGTTATAATGTTTTTGCCTGTGTGCGGTTGCAAAATCTACCATGAACCATTGGATAGATTTGAATGAAATTCTCAGAAAACAAACACTGGATTTCTAACTGATTAACTAAAAACCCAGTTTGTGACCACAGCCACAGACTCACCCCCTTTCAGTGTGCCACGTCTCCCCGCTGTTGGGGTACACTACCCAGCTCTTATCCGGGCTCAGCAGGGATCTAGCAGAGTCCAGCAGTGGTTCCACCACCGCTGGAGGACAGCAGTTGACTCCTACAGCAAGCAGCTGAGACGACCTGCAGGCGACCTGCACGGCCTCTGAGAATAGGCTGCCGTCTGACACGTGCTTCTCATCCTGATGGGAGATTCACCACACAACAAGTCCTTTTGCGTCTGAAAGTTTAGTCCTTTTCTGTTTGACTTTACAAGCTGTGGTTACCTTACAGGACAAAGAGAGCCAGGCGTTAGAGTTTGGGAACTCTCTCAGCAGCTCCACCACAGCCTCTGCCTCTTTGATGCTCGGGATTGTCTCAAAGGCGATGAGATCAGCTCCGGCTGCAGCTAAACCGTCGACCTGCGGTCGATGCCACGATTTAAGCTCCTAAAAGGAAAACCAGACACATCAACTGCCATTTTTGTCCTGCGGTAAATGAGCAGTTTTACGTTATCTGACACAGCGATCAACGTTCGAGAAAACAAGTCCGACTCTGTGACGGAGTCAGATGGGATCCACTCACTTCAACACTCATCTCCTCTGCATAAGCTCCAGTGTACTCTGAGCCATTGTGAAGAAAGGCCCCATACGGTCCAACAGAACCTGCTACTAAAGGATGCCTCTCTCCTTTAAATGAGACAGACGAACACAACTTACACACGAATCAACAGCTCAGCGCAGATTGTAAAGTGATTTTTTTATACCAGAAGCAAAACTCTCAGCTGTTTCTTTAGCCAGATTAACTCCTGACATCAGCAGCTCTCTGGCACAGTCGGAGCTCACATTCAGGTGGCAGACAAATCCCTGGATGCTCGCCTGGTATGTGGCTGTTGTGATGACATCAGCACCGCTGAGGAGAAACCTGCGCTTGTGCACAAGCAACCATTCATCACGAGAAATAATAAAATAAAATAAAAACACTGCAATAAAATTTAGGATTTAAAACTGCATTTTTAAAAATCTAATTGGAAATCAAAAGGTTTATTCTAGTGTGTTTTTGTTCAAATATTCACATTAATGTTACAACACTTGGATGCCTCATGCAAGAAGCCTGTGATCAAAAATGGATATTAAAAATGGGAAAAAACTATTTTTAACCGCCTTCAAGTTTTGGATGACCCCACCTGTAATGAGCATCTTTAATGGCCTGAGGATTGGTGTGCAGAAGCCTGGCGCTCCACAGAGGATCTCCCTACACACACACACACACACACACACACACACACACACACACACACACACACACACATTTAGTTTAGCTTACAAAATCTACATGTTTTGATATCTGAAAAATACTGATTTTAAACGGAAAATTGTTGGCTGCCGTGAAACATTTAAAAGTGACAAAAAGGCAAAAACAGGTGAATACTTTTTACAGCCCTGTAAATATCTGCAGAAGAATAAATGTTTCTGATAACAAGTCTTACGTCACAAAACTATTAGAAATATGTAACCTTAAAACTGTTGACCAGATAAAAATGACCTAATCAGGATCACAACATAAAGGGCACTAAGTTGTTTATATTACCTAGTTTGTCTAATATGAGTCTGACCAGTGCAAAAGATAAAGACTACTAATGATAGGCCACAGGTACAGCACAGATTTAAAAATGTGGGTTGTTTTGTTTTTAGCCTTTTCTTGGGCATTTTTTCTTCTAGTTTCTCAAGAAAAACTGTATTTTTTGGACACTTTACTTTCCTGTTTCTGGTGCTGTGAAGCTTGGAGGATTTTTACTGCAATTTTTTAGCTTTTTTCACTTTTTGAGCATTTGTTATGATGCGTAACCATGGCAACAAGCCGGTTTACAGTCGGGAGCAGCTGATTGACATTGGAAAGGCTGAAATAATACCTCAACTGAAGCCACAAATGCCAAATGAGCTAAAACGCAAGAAGCGTGGGTGCAAAGCGGGAGCAAAACGGAGACAGAGAAAGAGGAAATTCAAACCATCTCTTCCATCGATCATAATGGGCGATGTGAGATCACTGGCCAACCAGATGGAGGAACTCCAAGCCCTTTCAAGGACTCAGCCAGAGTTTCAGAACCGCTGGAGGAGATGATGCAAAGAAGGATTCTCCAGAGAATCAAGAAAATGATGGACAACCCTGAGCATTCTCTTCACAAGACTGTCCGACAACGGAAGAGTGTCTTCAGTCAGAGGCTTCTTCAGTTTGGCTGCAACACTGACCGCTACTGGAGATCCTTCCTGCCAACATCCATTGTAATATACAACAACTCTTTGATGACTTGATTATTATTATTATTCTGAGCTACTACAGCAATCAGTTTCCCTCTGGGATTAATAAAGTATTTCTGAATTGAATTGAATTTATTTTCACCTGAAGTTTGGCTCCTTGTGCTTCCAGTTCAGTAGCTAGTCCTCCATCCAGGATCACCGGCCTGTTATCGTGTATGAACTGTCTAAGACGAGCAGCAGAACCCATTAATTAGCAAAACAATTGTTCAAGTCGAGAGAGTAGAAAGTACCCAAACGAGGTACTGTGTTGTTTTTCCGGGTAATCTAAAGGTCAACTGTTGCGTTTGGGTACCGTCAGAATACTTGATAACTAAACGCTTCATTGATTTTACAAGTCACCGCAAGATGGCGCGTTTGACAACGAAATACAGCGGAG
Organism: Nothobranchius furzeri; assembly: GCF_043380555.1. Lineage (NCBI taxonomy): Eukaryota > Metazoa > Chordata > Actinopteri > Cyprinodontiformes > Nothobranchiidae > Nothobranchius > Nothobranchius furzeri. The sequence continues at coordinate 61,697,218 of NC_091756.1, read as the reverse complement.
ACAGGCCATGTGTACATTTGTATTGCATTTTAATTCTTGTAACATCTTAAATATCTTAAATGTTTTCATAAAAATACACGATACACTTTCAAGCCACATTTTTCACTGTAATGCAATGTGAGTCAGCAAATATTGTGTATGTCTGTAAGTACATGGTGTAATATTTTAACCTTTTTACTCTCATTAAACGTTTGAGACTACTATAACCTTAAGTACGTGACGTGATTAGATAAATAAACGTAAAACTGAAATTTACTACCGCTCAAGTTTGCGTGAACGTAACACCATTTTCGGTACAGTTGCTATAGAAACAACTTATAGTTAGCAACGGCTAACCTGTGGACATATTTGTTCGTAACGGTGCTTATAGAGTTTGCTGGTCTTGTGAAATCGTACATATGGTAAGTTAAAAGTCCCCGCTTTCATAAAAGATACATAAATACTCATGATAGTCTAGATTTCACGTTTGAGTGTGAACACATCTAACGAGAAGTGGTTAGCTTTAGCTTAGCAGCGACTGTTTACATAGTTTCAGATTTTCATGACTCTGGGGTGAACTTATGGGTTAGGGCTTGTATTTATGTCAAGTTTTTATTGACGAGGTTAAAAGCGACTTCAGACAGTTAACTGCTGTTATGGGTTTGTAAACCTGGTTCAGTGTAATTTTATTTATCCGTTTCAGTTCAACTGTAATGAGTTCAGAGCTGTTTCTCGCTAACATAGGATCCTGCGACCACCAGGGGTGATTGCGGTGGGTGTCTCCTGTAATGATCTGTGTTGCAGTGGACGTAAAGAGCCCTCTGACTGAAGACAGTGTTGTTGAATTATTGTCCAGTGAAAACGATTCTCAGAGTTGTCCATCTCATTTTTCATTTCATAGAAAATTCACCTTTGTACCGTATCACCTCTTGAGGCTCCAGATCAGAGTTTCAGTCTGTCAGTTTTGGTTGTTCATGTATCAGTGACTAGTGGGTTAGGGAACCACTATAATGTCTTCATATCAATTTAAATGCTTGTCAAGCTTTTTAAAAATATGTTTATCTTACTCATTTTATTTTTTTTAGGAAGATCGATATGCTTTCCTTGCCGAATGGTTTGATCAGCATGCATCTCTCCTGCGACGCTTCCTTCTGTTCTTCTACATTACAGATGGCTCCGTGGAAATGGTTTGCTTTTGCTGCAGCAGTTATGACATAAGACTTTACTGTTTGTCAGTATATTCTAGGTGCAACTTAAAGAGCAAGTCACCCCCAAATCACTTTTTTTTTTTTTGCTGATAAACTATATAAAGGAGTGTCTAATCATGCTGCAGACACATGTAGTCAATAATTTGGCAGTTCAGTGCATCTTGGTTAAAATTCAAATATTCTGCCTAAAACTGTCAGTGTTGTGCCATCATCACGGAAAGATTCTGCACTGTATTTGAATCTAAATCTGCCACCGCTATTGGCTAAGAGGTATGCTATGATGTCATCTGGTATATCATGATGTCGTAATGCCATTGTGAGCCTGTGTGTGTGTGTGTGTGTGTGTGTGTGTATTTGTTAGCGGCTCCGCCCTCTCGGTCTGCCAAGCAACAGCATTTGTTGCATTTTTCAAACATGAAGTGGGAGTGAAGTAAGTTTGTTGTAGGGGGTGACTTGCTCTTTAACGATGACACAAACAGCACTGGAACAGATTACAAACACATTTACTTTTTAAACTCTTTGTTTTGTTATGAATAATTCCTTTGTTTGTTTAATTTGTAGTATGATTTGAAGAATCGAAAGAAATATTTGAAGAGGACCAAATGTGACAGCGTCAATCAGGAAGATTTATTCGTGGGGAATCGACTCAATATCTTCTCTCGGCAGCTACATTTAGTAGATTATGGAGATCAGTTCACGGCAAACAAACTTGGCAGCGAAAAGGAAAGGTATGATTAGTTGGGCCGAGCAGTAAGTCTTTGTTATCCCGTCTAATTTCTGCACATACTGTACCTCGTAGACGTGAGCTGCGTCATATTCAGTCAGAAAGTAGAACTCAGAGACACCATGCACTCATTTATTGTCGTCGTATTTTTCTGTAATTTATAATGTAAAGATACAACTTTTGCTTGTTTAAGTTATTTGATTTACTTTTTAAGCTGATTATAACTTTTGAGTCAGACTTAAAAAAACTTAATATTTTTTTATTTAGAAGATCAAATTTGTTTTTAGAAAGTGCAACAGCTAATCCTTGAGATAACACATGTCACATGTGAGTAAGTCTGTAGCAGACTGAATGAACTTGAAGTGTTTGGGGTGCGCATGCATGTGAAGGTCACACAGATCACTTTGCTTGTCTGCAGGTCCAAGAAACTAGAATTTTACCAGCAAAAGTGCTGAGGCATGAAAGGTTTAAAACCTATTAATATGCTTCATGTGTTTCTGGAATGATGGAGGTTTAAAATCAACCAGCTTTTTCCTGGAGTTGCCTATTTAAAAAGAGCAGCAGTAGAAGGCACCTTGAAGGAAGGAGGCTAATAAAACAGGACATTTTCTGAACAAGTGTCAATAAGACTAAAGGCTTTTGTGAAAAGAATAAAGATTTAATTCCTGTTATTCAAAACTCCAAATTCAAAGGTTAATAAAAGCTACTCGTCACCTGCTTACCAACCAACAGATGGGACTCGGGAGAGCAGTTTGGATTGGAAGCAGAGACTGATGGTTGTTTCAGAACCACAGCCTACGTGGAACAAACCTGGAAACAGTGTGTGCTGAAGATGCCCGTGATGTTTTATAACCATTTTGCATCTTTTTTCCAGGACTCTTGCTTTGATAAAACCAGATATGGTCAGTAAGATCGGAGACATCCTGGAGTTGATAAATGCCTCCAAGCTAATGGTGACCAAAGCAAAAATGACCAAGCTCACATGGTAAGGTTGCCGTATGCTTAGTGTCTGTCTAATGAAGATTTGCATTTATTAGTTTTATTAAATGCTTGATCATAATGTCATCAAATGGAAACAGTTTACCCGCCACTTTTCATCATCTGAATGTTTTATACTAAGATTAACTGATGAACTGTTTTGGTTTAATCCTCGTTTTAGTCAGAGTTGTAGTTGTTGTGCTGGCTACGATCACCTGCAGCCTTCCTGAGTTATATCGACTCCAAAAGCTCCAGATGTGCATCCAGTGTTTAGTTTCCAAGAGGTTTTTGAAATTATTTTAACGTATGATAAGATCGTAGACACATGCATACTCACTCAGGCGGGGGTTTTCCTGGCTCAGTCTGAGGCAGAGGTGGTACCATCCTGACCGTGCGCCAGCACATGCACACTCTGTGCATTCAACTGCCTCGCTTTTTAAAAGACTGAATATGTTTTCGTTAAGTGTTCTAATCTAAGCTTCTGTTGATTAATAGAATATTCCATTTGACAACTTTTCAAGTGAAACAAAACTGGTTTGCTGCTAAAAAATATGAAATTAAACAACAAAATGATCAGGCTGAAATAACAGACTCTTTGGGGCAGCAGTAGCTCAGGTGGTAGAGCGGGTTGCCTCATGATCGTAGGGTCACGGGTTCGACTCCAGCTCCCGCCAGGGGTATCCCCGCCAGGGGTATCCTGCTGTTGTGTCCTTGGGCAAGACACTTCACCCAACTTGCCTGTGTTAGTGGTGGTCAGAGGGGCCGACGGCGCCAAATGGCAGCCTCGCCTCTGTCAGACCTCCCCAGGGCGGCTGTGGCTACAAGTAGCTTACCATCGCTAGCAGTGTGTGAATGTGAGAGTGTGTGAAAGCGTCTTTGGGTGTCTAGAAAAGTGCTATATAAGTTCAAAGTATTATTATTATTATTATTATTATTATTATTATAAAAGGCTCAATAATATGCGTTAGATTGGTGTTTAGTTCCCTTTTTCCCATCTGATATTTATAGTTAAAAATACTTTAAAATATTTTACCTACGTTTCAGTAACATTTTAGGTTCGTATTGTTAACACTCATCTTAGTCAAAAACACAGATATATCCAGTAAACTATAATGCATTTCATTAACATGCATTTGTGTTGGAAACGGTAATAACATTTAATTTCTGCTGCTAACAGTGTAACGGTGGCATGTCTGTTACGTACAGGTTGGCAATCATCCAGTTCATATTATGTTCAAAGTCAGAAGCGTTTGTGAATTATATACTACAACGGCTTGCCGTATACTTGTAGCAGTAATGTGACGTATCTGCAGCGGTTCTGGTTCTGGTTCTGATCCGTAGCGCTGCAGGATGCAGAGTAAAGAGGATGGTGGGGACTTTACGCTTGTAGGGTTTAGTCTTTCTTTAGTTTTACCATCATCACGTGTTTTTCTGTGCGCCACGTGATCGTGAGACTGCTACCCGTTAGCTTTAGCATTAGCCAATCTGCATGTAGCTGCACTGATCCCAGACTTTGGCCCGGTTCTGGTTCTGCCTCTGCTGGTTCCTTCATTTCCTCCACTGCATCCAGATGACCAAAGTTAGCTGGAAGCGGCCGCCACGCAAATGTGAAACTCTGCACTCACTTATTACTCACTTTATAACAAACAAACAAACAAAAACAACTCATCAGCTCAAGGAACTTTTTTTTTGCACACTTTAACTTGTTTTTAGGATATTCCTAAAATTAGCTAAAGTCTGCAGTTTTTCTGAGGAACTGAACTTGGTGTTTTTCACAAATGAAACATAAAAGTGTAAAATAGGCTCAAAGCACACGTTTGTTCATATGTAACCTACAGGTTCCTCAACCCCACTGACTGCAGAACCTGTTTTGTAGAAACTAATGCTGTAATTGTTCTGTGTTGTTGGGTTTGAGACATGCATTTATTTTATTTTACTTCTCATGTAGAAGCAGAAGCTGTGTAAAAACCCATTTCAGTCCCTAAAACGACTAAAACAGTCTGACTGAGTTCGGGGACCATTAATCCTTCAGGTCTGTTTCATGATTAACTTTCTATAGGAGCTCATTGGTTCTTGATTTTGAACAAGCACCAATTTTGACTAAAAATTTCAACTTTTTCATATAAATACTTTCTGTTTTGCCTTTTCATTCTCTGTATTAAAACATCAGTTCTCCAGTATGGAATATTTTGTGTAGGTCTATCACAGAAAATTCCCAAATACATCCTTTTAATTACATGTTGTGGAAAACTCCCCTCACATGACTGTGGCCTCTGCTCTGTAAATGTCTTCAGTAGTTTATTGTTTGCATTATTCACTTCTTTGTCTTCCTCTTCACTGGTCTTTAAAAAGTCTCTTCAAACCAACATTATTATTATTATTATTAAAAATGAAAATAGCACATAATTCAATAAAAAATGTCTTTCTTAGTAAAAGAGGTTCTGGTTTCTTTCATGAAACATCTCAAAAATCTGTAAAATGCTTTCGTGGGACTGCCGTAGCTCAGAAGGTAGAGCGGGTTTGTTGGAAGGTTGCAGGTTCGATCCCGGCTTCAGACAGAGAATGCTGCTGGTGTGGCGCCTGTGCTTGGCCTCGCCTCTGTCAGTGCGCCCCAGGGCAGCTGTGGCTACATCGTAGCTCATCCCCACCAGTGTGTGAATGGGTGAATGACTGATTGTGTTGTGAAGTGCCTTGGGAGGTTGTAGAACCCTACCATGTTACCATTTCAATAGCAAATCTGGGAAAAACAATCCATAACTTTGTCTCATCGCGTTTCTTTTTGCTAGTCTGAACAAATCACCCCTCTCATGCCTTCAAGCCATTCAGAAGCAGAAGCCAGATTCTTAGTGGGCATTTACCTGTCGATAGGGGGCAGTAGATACCTAAGTCATTGCAAGCAAGCAATATTTTTGTGTTGGAGTAAGACCTTACCAAGGGATGCCCGTTAGGGTCAAAAAGCCCTGGGGAGCACATCAGACTCCCTTTCATCACTGGCAACTAGTAAAGAAGTGATCCTGTAAAACAACGTGTATTTTGTCCTCATGGGCTGCTGTAGAAGGAAGCATGGCATCTAATATGGCGTCGCCCAGAGACTTAGACTAGCTCCTATTTATTTTAAAGCAAATTTTTATGGTTATATGTTACAAAGTCGCCAATATTTTTCATCAGAAGGGCATCATTTCATTCATTTTGGATGGATATTTCCAGAAATGACTGGTAAAAACTACACATTGTCTCTTTAACAAAATCCAACAGGCAGACTCACCTCACACTCTCTCCCTGTAGATGATAGAATCTGCTTTAAGGTGCATGTGCTCACCTACAGAGCTCTGAACGGCCAGGCACCTGACCACCTACCCCAGCTTTTATCCCCACGGCCTCGCATGTCGCAGAACCTGCTGTTCCACACGCTGGAGCGAGAACCAAGAGGCTCCCACACTGGACCAGCTTTCTGTCCAAACTCAGGCTGGAGAGGCTTTCATAAAAACATTTGACAACCAACCTGTTCAACCAGGCCTCCCTCTGTTAAACCTTTGCTGTTATTTTTTCTCTTCTGTCACGTTCTCCCTGATCACGATGGATCTGACTGTGATGTATATTTTTCCCTTTTTTATAATTTCAGCTTTATTTGGATACACAATGTCCCGTCCAGTTGTGCAGCGCTTTGTGCTAATCTTGTCTGTGAACGGCGCTCTGGAAAATACTTTTGAGTTATTACTAAAATGTTCTTTTTTCTGCTGTTATTGTTTTTTCCAAAGCAAATCACCGCTATCACTAAACTCTGTTAATAACAGTCATCTGGCCAACAGACATGTGAGAAGTGCTGCATCATTTGGTCACCCATTGACTTTGGTGGATGGTTTTGTTGCTTTACAGGAGCCAAGCGGAAGACTTTTACGTGGAACATCAGTCAAAGCCTTTCTTCAGGTGAGTGCTCGTGTAAATGATCTCCCAGTTCTGAGCAGAGAAGGGTTGTGATTGCCATCTAGCACTCCGACCACAACCTGTGATGGTGACATTTTAGAGTTTTTTAAATTCAAATCAGCTCCAACGTGACTCTGTTTTGCAGTGCGCTGGTGCACTTCATGTCCTCTGGGCCAGTGGTTGCCATGGAGCTGGTGGGTGACAAGGCCCTGTCGATCTGGAGGGAGCTCCTGGGACCTGCAGACTCTGCTGTGGCGTTAACAGAGGCGCCACAGAGCATCCGTGCACAGTTTGGAACAGACGCCATCAAAAATGTGGCCCATGGCTCTGACTCCATAGCTGTAGCAGCAAGAGTGAGGATTTTGACTTTGTTCTCGCTCTCTTGTGCCTTCAGTAGTCTGAGAATCGCACTTCCTGGAACGGTCATGATCATTAAAGTTTGTGTGTTTGTTTTTGTAAGGAGCTGGAATTCTTTTTTCCTTCCACGGTCGGCCATGGCCCCTCCAACACAGCCCTGTTCACAGACTGCACTTGTTGTATCATCAAACCCCACGCTGTATCAGCAGGTAAGGAGTCACTCAGGCATGGCAAAATATCTCACTTTTATTTGTATTTTGTTATTTTGAGTTCCTGTGCTGCTGGCTTGTTTCCCCCCCCCCTCCCCAACAAAGCCACCATGTGGTTTCCAAAATGGCCTTGGATTTTTCCAAATCCCAGTGCTGATCCCTGCTCCCGGGGCATGCCACCAGAGCTCTGAGCTGTGAAATGTGAAATTCTGTGCAGAGCTGATGTTTGCACACAGAAAGCTGTTGACTGGAGGTGGACCCCAGCTTTTGTTCTGCACTTACAGCAGAGAACATACAGTAATAACTACAGATCCACTAATATCTTGTTGTATCTTGAGTTTCATCATTTCTCTGGTATCTGACTGTCTTTATGTTTCAGTTTGAGCCAGCGTGACATTATATTGCACATACATGTATAAATTCATGTACCCTTGCATTTACGATGGAAACGCTCTCAATGGTCCCTGAAATAAACTTAAAGGGATTTTCCACCCCTAAGTGAAATTGAGTTTATTGCTGTATTCCCCAGAGTCAGAAAAGTCAGAAAAAAAAACCGACAAAATGATTCATTATAAAGGTTTTGTGAAAGCAAGGCTTATTTCCGTCCACTGCCTCTGGGCGATAATAAAGCCATGGTGTATCTGTGCACCGCTGCTCTCTGGCCTGCCTTCATGCTGCACCTAAACAGAACAGATCGCCCACTTTTGTTATTTCTGCAGTTACAGCCACGCTTAGCCTGCTAGGGCACGTTCAAATCTTTGGCTTGAGAAAGGAGGCGGTGAGAGAGAATACAAGTGGGCATGCTTTGTTTGTCTGCAAGGCACCGTTGAGCAACAGTTAAGCTTGCAACGAGCCGCGGTGATAAACCAGCTCGGTCCGAACGCATGGATTTCAACATTTGCTCAGTGAATACCGGTGGTTGTTGGCTGTGTTAATCATTCCTGACAGGTCACAGTGATAGTGCTCTGTGCTCGTATATAAACTTTTTATCAAACCCCGGCGTTTTCAAATGAAGGTTTCCTTCATTAGGGGGTCCAAATAAATTTAAAAAAAGTAGTTTTATGTGGAACAATAATTGCTCCCCATGTTACGTCCTGATTTATTTGTGATTAAACATATTTGTAGAGCTGGGGTGAGTTTCACCAGCCACACCCAGGCCTGCTTACTGCCACTAACTTCAACAGAACCTGTCCAACAACATGAAGTAGGCTAAAAGATCTCCATGCTCTGGTCTAAAGAACCCAACATCACCAAAGCACTGCAGACCTCATTAAGGTCAGAGGTCATGAATCAACCATGGCGACAGAGAGGTTCTACTGACCGTAATAATCCATAAGACTCATCTCACATTACATTTAGTGTAAAACTAACACTTCATTTCAGTGAAGTATCCTCATTCCAACAGTGAAGCATGGTGATGGTGGTATGATGGTCTGGGGCAGTTTTGCTGCTGCAGGACCTGGGCCACTTCCTGTAAATGATGGAACCATGAACGCTGATCCGTAGCAGAACATATCTTAAACAATGTCTCGCTTAAGCTGATGTGTTTGATGTGCTACAAGAAGTTTGGCGCTTCTTAAAACAGTTCAGTTAAAACGAATCAGTTATCTCTCAGAAAGTGTGGCATTGTTAAAACTTCAAAGCTCCTACTCAGGCGTCAGTTTCACTGCTAGAAGTGACTCCCACACTGTTTACCTTCAGAGCCGTGATATATTTGGTCCGAGCCAAGAATAGAAACCAGGCTGAATGATTTGTCCAGCTGAGGTCGACAAAAAGCTCTGCTCTGATCTCCCCTCAGAAATCTCTTCAGTAGCTCATTTATGTCGTCAAGACGGCCTGTCACCGTGGCCATGAAGGACGCTGTGAGTGAAAATTCACTCAGACATGACCGGAATAGAGAAGCTTCTGTTGCCAGGCTCCTGGAATAGTATCTCCTAGCAACAGCAGCAGCTGCTTTGTGGCGCTGCGAGGAGTGTGTGGAACCTGTGCAGTCCTGGGGAGGGCACAAAGGACTCAGGCTATTACCTAGTGCACATAACTGGACTGTGACGTAGGGAGGGAGAGATCCACAGACGGCGGCTACGCCTGGTTCCTATTGAACGTCTGCGCTGCAGCATTTAGAGTTAATGAAAACCGTCCTGGGTGACAGGTACACAAGCTACTTTTTATCAGACTGAGATTACGAGACTGGCGCCTTGATTCAATTGTGTGTCTGCAGCAGTCTGACCTTCAGAGTCACTGCAGCTGCACCACTTCTACAGCAAAGACCCAGCTCTTTGATGGGATGTACAGTTCACTATCTCGTTTCCTAAAAGGTTGCCTGGACAAAAATGCTTTCCCTCGATAGACAACACATCAGCGAGACTATCTCACTCTGTCCAGAGGACAGACTGAGGTCAGTGCACTGAGATGTACCGCTGATGTCTGAGCAGAAGCACGTTCAGTAGTGATGCATCCGGACTTCACGATAGTCAGATGCTTCACTGCAGCAGTGGATTCAGGTGTTATTTGATCTGGACGACATCTGAGATTGCTGCAGCACTAAAATACCGTGTTTGTCCTTCTGTGTAAACTCGGCTCATAAAGACTGATGAGCATCATGTGTTCACAGGGCTGACTGGGAAGATTCTTAACTCCATATCTGCAGCTGGATTTGAGATCTCAGCTCTTGGAATGGTGATTATTATTTTTCTGTGTTTGTTTCACATGAAATGAGTAAGGTCTGTAAACTCTAGCGCTTTAACAGCGACTCTTCATGCTTCCCACAGATCGATGCTGTAGAACTAACAAGCTGCTCAGTGTTACTGTGAAAGGGTTAGGGTCCATTAGGTGGAATAAAATCCCTTCATTTCAGTCTGTTGTAACAAATGGTTAATGGCCTGTATTTATACACCACTTTCTAGGGTACGACACAGCTTTTATTCACACACACACACACACACACACACACACACACACACACACACACACGCGCACACACACACACACACACACACACACACACACACACACACACACACACACACACACACACACACACACACACACACACACACACACACACGCGCGCGCGCGCGCACGCACACACACGTTCAAACACTAGCAGTGATTAGCTTCAGTGTAGCCACAGCTGGGAGACTGACAGAAGCTAGGCTGCTGTAAACACTCCCTACTGGTCCCTTCAACCACCACAAGTGCCTTGCCCAAGGACACAACTTCTTTCAGTTCAGTTCATTTATAAAGCGCCAAAACACGACAAGAGTCGTCTCAAGCACCTTCACACAGTAAACATTCCAGTACAGGTCAGTTCATTAAGTCAATCAGTAAAACTGACTAGTGTCAAGAGTCTTTACAGCAATCCTCATACTAAGCAAGCATGCAGCGACAGTGGAGCGGAAAACTCCCTTTTAACAGGAAGAAACCTCCAGAGCATCCTTACTCAGTATAAGCAGCCATTCCACTCACTGGGGATCGAGAAGATGGAGCAGACACACACACACACACACTCACATACACACACACACACACACACCTGAGACTGAACGGGGCCTTAACCTGCAACCCTTCGGTTATGAGGCGGGCAACTCCTCTTCCACTGTCGCCCACAAAGATTTAGTCAGAATTCGGTGTTTCTGTCCGAGTCTGATTAGAAGAAATGCTTCCTTCTGGGAGATTTGAAGTCACATTTACGTAACTTTTAACAAAACTACTGAAGGTAACCGAGATGACAGAATAAATACACTACGCTCTTTCCCTCCATGATCTCGTGTCCTTAATGCTCCACTTGCTGCAGCCTCCAGGGTGACGTTGTCCTTTTTCCTCACACGTTGTTTCTGCAGTTCTACCTGGATCGAGCGAAAGCAGAGGAGTTTTATGAGGTGTACAAAGGCGTTGTGGACGAGTATCCTGTGAGTGTAAACACCACGCTGTAGTACCATCACTGCTCTCACTTGCTACTTCTGATGACACGAAAACAAACGTGAAACAACGCTGAAGCTGATCAGATCTGGATGAGCGCTAAACAAGGTCACCGGAGCATTCTCTGTGGAGTTCCTCACCCAAGTGAAAGAAAGAGAAACGGTTTGTTGTGTTTTAGGCTCTGATAACCGAGCTGTGCTCCGGACCGTGTATGGCTCTAGAGATCCACGGTGCAGACGCACCCAGGACCTTCAGGGAGTTCTGTGGGCCTCCTTATCCAGTGAGTGTCATCTGTGTCCTCCTCTTACGTCACACCAGCATCCTTCCTAACGTATCAAATGTCTTTCAATTCTTTGAAAAGTTCTATTTTGTACGTCTTTGCTTTGAAAGTGATCATCTGTTCATCAGGTTCCTCTTGAATGGAAGTTTTGAGGAATTGTGTTCAGAGTGTGAGGGTCTCATCAGAACACGTGAGATGCAACTATCTCCTTATCAAAGTTCTGGTGTTTTAGCATAAATCGTGCTCTGCATAGTGGATATCTCTAGTTTACAAGGTGGGTTTTATGTTGTTATTTCTGCTCCTACTGAAGTAATAACTAGAGTTCAGCCTTTGTTCTTGCTCCTAGTAAAACAAACTCAATACAAGTGGACTCTTCAATCAGACACTTTTGGGATTTAATCAGTATTTTATGGATTTATTGGCTGAAATTTTTGGATAAAATAGAAAAGCAGAAATGAACAATAAGCCGTGTGTATGCACATGTTGACATGTTAGAAGCAAACAGCTGATAAAACCACAGATCTGGTAAAAGATGACGCAGAGCCAATTTATGCTTGTGCATTAACCGTCTGGAGGCAGGTTAAAACCCACGTACCTGATTACTCCACACACGTGTTTCATGAGCATGTTTTAACTCAGAAGTACCCCTGAAGGACTTAGTTGCTCGTCCTTTTATCAGAACGTAGTTTGAGCCTGAGAGGGTTAACGCTATCTTCACTCGTACTGGGCAGGATGCATCAGCAAACTCCCGTAAGAGGTAACGGTTCTTCGGTGTAAAAAAGGTTCAAACTTCAAATAAAAGCTTAAACTGAAAAAAAGGCCTAATTTTAAAATAAATGTTAAAACTTTAGAATAAAAGTTTAGACTTCAAAGTAAAGGCTCAAAGTGTGTAAACTGTAGATACCAGCTGCATCAGTTATGGTATTTAAGGTCATTTACATTCGGATCTGCTGCTTTTAGCCTTCTGATGAACGTTTGACTTCTGTTTGAGGTTTTGTTCAGACCGCTCTGGTCAGATTCTACTCTGATTACTTTTCAGGCTTCCAGCTCCTCTAAAAACTCTGCAACCTTTTTGATTGCTTCAGACTTTACTCAGTAACTGGGAGGTCAGGCTGTTTCATCATCTCATGACCTCAGACTTACCTCAGTGTGGGGGGGTGGGGGGTCCTGCAGTACTGAACATTTCCTTGGCTGTTTGTGTGAGTGAAAACATTCCAGGGGTCGGATCATTATGGAATTACAGACAAGATGCCTTGCTCATTAACCTCACACCGTAGGTATGAAAATATTAACTGCAAAACAAGCTAATGATTAATTCCAGCTGACTAATCTATCATCAGCATAGGTTCAGTGTGAATTACAATGAGTGCACGTTTGATCTGATGGATTCACTGACCTACAACTGGTTTATGGTGCGAGTCTTGAGGGCATATCAGTTAAATGGTAGGGGTCAGATGTAGGCAGAGGGCATGTATGCCTTTAACCAGGCCTGAGATATCCTCTAGTGAGGTGTTCACACCTCCTCACTCGCCCTCCGCTGCCTTGTTCTACACCCACTCAGTCATGAGTCTGGCTTGTCTTGTGATGTGCCCTGATACCAGAGAGAATGGACACAGAACTCCTCTGTTGTCCACACCCAGGCCTGCCTGCTCTCACTCTGCACAAGTCCTCAGGCTCGCCTTCCCTCAGCGACTCAGAACCACGGCATCAGTGTCACAACTGAAATGTTTAAAGGTGTGGGACTCCGAAAAAACATTTTTAATGATTATTTCTGATTATAATCAGTCACTCTTGAGTTTTTCACACAGACTGAACATAAAAATAAGCATGTACTCACTCATCTTGACTCATGACGAGGAGGGCTATTGCTGTTTTAGCGTTCAAGATACAGCAGAGCTAACCGTTAGCATTAGCTACTCAGCCACACAGCAGAAGCTCCTCCAGACTTGTGTTATTTGTGGAGGTAAAACATTAATGTCACAGAGCAAACAGAATCAGTGGTGGTCATGTTGCTGTTATCCAATCAGAGGAGAGATGTCCAAATATCAGGAAATACGACTCCCAAGTCCTGCTGTGTCCCGTGCTGACCCAGGCATGCTGTTAGACGTTAGTGACGTCTGTACAACAGTAAACTATTCTATAAAACTTTTTCCTTTTTGCAGTTTAAGACAATGAATCGTACGGGTCGGGCACATTTGTGACCTTGAATTCCTTTTCCTGCCTCCAGTGAGCTCTCATGCTGTGCCAGAAGGCATCAACGAGGAGAGATTGTGATGCAGATTCTGCTTAAGTCTCTGATAATCACACGGTTTACTTCTCTTCATGTGTTACCACATTATTCTACATTTCTTCTGCTTTAGACCTTAGTTGTCTTGATGAATTAATTATTCACACGCGGCCCCTCCTTCCACGGAGGACCCCGTGGGAGGATTTCATTTCCTGGAAGAACAAAAGCAAGAGTCCAGCTTTGACCTTGGGAGGAGTTGATGTTGGAAGAAAATCGTTGTTTTTCCTGGAAAGAAGGGGCTTACAGTTAGTAAGCCAGTGTTAAAAAAAAGATTTATTAAATATGCTGAAAAAGATTTAATTTAAAAAGAAATGCAGAAAAACTGACTGATGGAACAGAGCTGTGAAAAGCGTTCACCTCGCCCAGATTCTTGTTTTTTCTCCTCTCTTAAGGGTCAACAAATTAATCTCCACGCCAAAGATCGACAAAATGGTTATCCAGGCTAACCTGGCTCTGTTTAAAAGTAACCGACTCCTAAACTTGTTCCAACACTCTTGGCAGCAAAAGCCACAATCCAGAGTTTATGAGAACTGGGAGTCGCTCTCATCGTTTTTATAGAAGTGTATTGTAGAAATGTAGAATGTTATAGACACATTGAAGCATTTTCCAGCATGTTTAAGGTCAAAGGTCAGACTTTCTGCCTAAGAATTTCCTGGAGCAGAAATCATGGTTCCATCAGTTAGCAAGGCAGCCACAGACCATCACACTACCACCACCATACGTTACTGGAAGCAGACCTTCTACAACGTTCCACTCATGTAGCATCATATGGAGTATTTTCCCATCACTCTTGGAAATCACACAGATGTCTTTTGGTAAATGCAGGCATGCCTTTGTTTTCTTTTAAGGATCAGTAGATATTTTGGCCTTGAAACTCTCACTTGGAGGCCATTTAGCTCCGTATCTCTTTATTGTTGGTAAATCATGACCTTAATCATAACCAAGTGCGGTCTTAGATGTTGTTCAGGGATTTTTTCCCCTTTTTAATCTCCTTAGATCAGGCCATGTTCTGTTGGTCTACTTCATGTTGTCAGACAGGCTCTACTGAAGTGATTTCTGAATTCTGCTGGTCTGACAGAAATCAGAATAGTGAAATAAACTCACCTCTCCAAAAATCATCATTAATTACAGTTAATGCGTGATTTAATGAAGAGGACAATTTATATTCTCAAAGATTCAGGTTGTTTGACAGATTTTTACCCACATTTGATCAAATCCTCGTTTTAAAACTGCACTTTGTGTTTACTTAGGTTATCTTTAATATTGAAAAGTGTTTGTTGATCTGAAACATTTGACTTTGACGTCACAAAAATCAACAGAAGAAATCTGTAAGGGGGATACTTCCTCGCAGGACAGTATGTACTCAGCTAAAAACGGTGGTATTTGAGTATAAAGCACTGATATTAATTTCCTCATACAGCCCATAAAAAGCTTTGCTGAGTGTGTTTTTTAGCTTGTACAGGATCACATGCTGAGCTGCTGAGTAATCACTGCTGAATTAACATGCCAGGGCACAGGATGTTCAGTTTCAGACATCATGCTCACCGTTTGACATTCAGACACAAAAGTTGCCGAGTCATTGCCAGCTGGGTGAAGCTGAAGGTGATTTGTTCTCGTTTTATCAGAGAAGTTATAACAAACGGTTTTCATCCAACAGGAAATCGCACGGCTTCTTCGTCCTAACACACTGCGTGCGCTCTATGGCACAGACAACGTAAAAACGGCCGTCCACTGCACGGACCTTCCTGAAGACGGCATTCTAGAGGTTAGTCTCTCACACGCATCATCTGCCCAGCGTTTCGATACGTTTCCATGCTGTCCTACAGTTCGTACGTACACAGCTACCTTCAGCCAAGAACAAAGCCCCCTCACCTCGCCTGTGACGCGGCGTCTTTAGACGGGTCTCATGACTCCAGTGGGCTGGGGCAACCTTACATCACACTGGTTTTCAGGAGATCAAGAATGGCAGAGGAATTTGAAACAAAACCATTGTTTTGCAGGCAGTGGGTCGGACCCGTCCGACGTCATTGTTCAGGAAAACTCCTGATCTGTAGCCTGGACAATTGCTTCCTTGTTGAACATTAGCCTGTGACTAACTAAGCAGCCATGTTCCCAAGACTGGGAACAGACTGACCAACAGAGCCTGTGTAGACCAGAGAAGAGTTAAAGTCACAGCTTCTGCTCTCACACAGCAGGCATGTTTGCTTTAGACATGAGGCATCCACTCTGCTGATGTGTGACCAACTCATTCCTACTCTTCTTCCAGGTGGAGTTTTTCTTCAAGATTTTGGATCGATGAAATCAAGAGAAAGTGTGACTATTGTTCATTCTTCTGTTTATTGTTTCAACCTCTTGCAGACTAAATAAAGAGACAAGAGCAGACTCTCGACAGGTGTTTTGATTTCCAACGTTGTATTAAGATTTTGTTTGCACACAAACTAAACATCGTATTACTACTGCACTGCCTGATGGTTTTAACCAGCGACTTTGGTATTATCATATACATTACACTTTGAAAAAAAATGTACAACTGCATAAATATAAAACTCTTCAACTATGAAAATGGCTAAAACATTCAATAGTTGCATCACACGAAGTGACGTCTCCAGCAAAACAGATTTCAAAGCACTGAGATGCCACTGTTTCCATGGAGGTGACAGTCTTCTTAGGCTGGACCCACAAAGCTTTACACTACGAATTAAAAATGATTAAAAATGAACAAAAATGTCAAACTATCTATTAGCAAAGTAAACGTGTACAAATGGATCTTTCTACAGCCAACCTGAATGTAGAAAGGCACAAACAAAAAGATGGAGCGTGGTTCTTTACTCCTACATGGGTCAGAGTACCATGCCAGTACTTCAGTTAGTCAGAGCACATTGACAAACACTCCATACTCGCATACAATAACATGCCTGCACAGACACGAGTGTGCACACGCACACACACACCTTGGACCACTAAAGCTGACATAAGACAAAGATAACAGGACTAGACTACAACTCTGGGCATTGCAGAAATCTATAGAAACCACGTGGGGATAAAAGACCATGGGGACAGAAGCGAGGCGCTACACATCAGTAGTGAAACTGCAGTTTTACAGTATTAGATGAACATCCCATGGCTCCTGGAATATTATACTTACAGTAGAATAAATATTTGCTATTGCTACTTCTTGTATTTTACATTCTAACTCTGGACAAAAACACAGAAGAGCGAGTGTAAAGCACACAGATTAAGTGTAGGTCCTGTCTATAATGAAAGCTCAGAGACTAGTGGTGTTTTATTTGAACTCATAAATTCTCTACATTTAGTTTGTTTCCAGACGGAAACCACACACCATGGCCAAGGTCATGAATTCACTGTGAACTTAACGTCAAAGCGTCCCTGGTAACGGTCTTTTTCACCTATTTCTATGTTGTCCCCATATACTCTACACTCGATGCGGAGCTCCTCATTCGTGGTGAGGTTGGTGAACTGAATAGCAACCAGAGGCTGCAGGTACTGGCTGTGCAGCCGTTTGCCGTAGTACGGGTAATACTGCAGGGGAAAGCCTTCGTTGATGCCAAAATACTTGATCTCCCCAATCTTGCCTTCATCTTCCTCTCTCTGTAGAAACAGCACAATTATGAGGCACTCAGCCAAACTTTTCACAACGCAAAGACCACTGACGAGCAGGAAAGCTGAACTGTGGCATCAATCGTACCTTATTTTTGCAGTGAATGGGGATCAGGTATTTAACGGATTTGCCCTTCAGAGCTTCTGGGAGTGTGTCGTTGGAGGGAACCTAGGGACAAAAAACAAGATGATTAAAGCAAAGTCAGACAGCTTGTGGGCTGTTCCCTCTCAGAAACAAAAATGAAATTATGAAACTAAAACTATAGAGCAGAATCTGAAAGGTCCTCTCTTAATACCAAAAAGTAACTGGGTGTTTGGAATCAGACCATATTTATTCTATTTCTAACACCCCCGATTTCCAGACAGCCGACCAAGTTAGGGCTGAAACAAATACTCAAAAGGTTTGATTCAGTAAATTCCTCTAATCATTCTGTGCTGATGTGAAGCTTCGTTAAATGTGCACACCAACGCCTGAACACATTTTATTGGTGCACAACGTGGTCATCTCGGCGCCACGGAGGACGATAGAGGAACCAGCAAGACAAAAACTACTGTAGCGGCAGCAGTTCAGGAATTAGAGCAGGTTGTCCAGCAATCAGAGTTGTAGGATGAATCCCGGCTCCTGGTAGAGAATTGGGAGGGACACTTTACCCACATTGTCTGATCCAAGTTCCTCTTTAGCACGCTGTCCTCTGGCGTGCACCGTCAGCAGCAAGGCACGGAGAATGTGAGACAATTCTCTGGGAATTTTTTATTTGATTGTGTTACTTCTGCGACACGGTGACATTTAAAATATCTGAGCACCTGCGTGAATCACCGCTAACGAACGTAATCACGGGCAAATAAACAAACTGCTCTTGTAAAAGTGATCGTTGAAAAGCTAAGCCTATCATCGACGGCTAAAGTATTCTCCCAGTCGCCCAACCCCAGAGGGAACTAGACCACACCAACATAATACACATTACTGAGCCTTTAATAATAAAGTCTCACATCTCAGCCTCATTATTTGGTTATTTTATTTCATGTCTTTGCAGCAGACCGCAGTCGGAACAGCTTTGTCAGAAGTGTGGCTCCGAGTTCGTCTGAGCTGTATATCAAACATGCCGCCTCTTCCTGTGGTGGAAGATGATGGCTTTCAGTCCCAGATACACACTTCCTTCTAGGACAAGGGAGCTCCATCCTGGTCCTGGAGGGCCTCTGTCCAGCATGTTTTAGTTGTTTACCTGCTCCAAAACACCTGATTCAATGCCTGAATCACCTGTTCAGCAGCTCATCAAGTCCTGCCAAAACCCTTTAATCACCGGCTGACTAACCTCAGGTGTGTTGGAGCTTTGAAATAACTCAAACATGCTGAAGAGCCCCTCCGGGACCGAGTATCCCCGCTCTAGGACACTGCAGCTGTACGGATTCGTTTTTACAGTTTGTTGTAGTTTAATAGATGGTGACCTTTTCTGAAAAGGAGCGGGTTTTTAAATACAAACTCATTCGATTTTTCCCCACCTGAAGGATTGTCAAATAGATTACTGGATTACTCAACAGAGTACTCAGTAGAATATTTGAACACTAAAGTATTCAGTAATTGCAGCCCTACTCCCCAGCCTTCTTCTCTGATTGGCTGGCTGACCAAACATGCCTAGCTAACATCACCAACATAATGTGTTGACCTGAGGGGTTTCTGGAGTGTTGGGTGAACTCTGCCCTGAAGATGTAAGTAATCCACCAAGTCTTCAGTTCCACACGATGCTGGAGGTTCATGAAAGCTCCTGCAACCAGCATCAGGCACACCTGAAGCACTAACAACTCCACTAGTGAACCTGTGTGAGACTGAGAGTCTAACTTATGTTTCCTAGGTACTCAGCAGGTTTTACTGTGATGTAGACAAGTAATGAGTACTTGTTTATCGTGTGCAGCTGTGTACACGGTGCTCTCTGTCTGCTTTGAAGAGATGAAACGTACCATCATGTACTGGAGATTAGTGGGGAGTTGGGAGAACTCCCAGAACTGCAAGCTGGTCCAAGTGTGTGTGTGTGTGTGTGTGTGTGTGGAAGGGGGGGGGGGGGGGGGGAGATCGTTTTTAGTGATTATTTATTAATTATTATTATTATCTCTTTCATTAATTGTATGTGCAAACAGCTGCCTTCTGCTGCTTTAATTTAAGAGGACCCTTCATGAAAATGAGGTGGCACATCTCATGGGTTACTCCTCTTTAAATAAGTGTCAAATAAATAATGCAGGAAGACCGGATGGTACGTCTTTGACTCCCAGAACCTCCACCTTCTTACAGTCCTGTGGGTTTGAAATGAACGGAGAAAGTTGTTTAAATGTGCTGCTCCACCTGCCTGGAGTCAGCTGGTCTCTCCAGACACTTGAAATTTGTTTTGTCTTAAACTGTTTTAGTGCTCCTGTCATGACCAGGAACCGATTGGAAAAAAGTTTTTATATCAATAAGTGTTTTCTGTTTAGACAAATATTCTGAATAAATACCCGTTTCCTGCTTTTAGTGCAACTTTAAGCTAGCTTCTCACGATGCTTAAGCTGCTCACGACTAGCTAGGAGATATCAAAAATGCTCATTTTCAGTGGTACGTTCACTACGGTATATTTGTATTTAGTATACTTGTACTAAATATCTTAGTCAAGTTGGACTTGCTTTTCAAACAATGTGTTACTACTGTACACATTTTGTTGTTACAAAATATAATTATTCTGACTCAATTATTAGCCTAATTTCAAGGCAGTTTAAACGCCCATCCCTCCTAAAGCTGTCCAACACTTCCTGACCTGCAGAATTTACATTTAGAGACAAATCAGAAGCTTCCAGTTGCCCACAATGACCGAAGCCATTCTGAAAACATTTGTTGACCCTGAAGCTGTGCGATTCACACAAGAAATTGACTTTTATAGATCAAGTAAAAACACCTTTACAAATGGTATCTGCACTAGCTCTCCAACTGTTGTGGTCAAGTGAGAAAATGTGTACTTTAACAGGCGATTAGGGTTGTCACGGTAACCGGTGTAGCGGTAAACCCCAGTAAAAAAAGTTGACAATAATAATAATAACAGTCTTGTTTTTTAAAAACTATATTATCTCGGTGGATTACCGTGGCTGCGGTGTAGGCGCGGTGACCCTTACCAGCCACCGTATCATCTGCTGAAGTTGCCGTCGGCACATGAGCACTTTGTTGTTTACAACCAAAACTTTCTTGAAGCTAAAGCTAAAAAAATGGCCAAAGGAGTAGACGGCAGCACTCAGGACATTTATTATCCCTCAAAGAAGACAAAGTGGGAAGTACGGGCATGTTTTGGATATTTGAAGAATGCCGAGGGACAGCTGATAGAAGACGGCTATCCTGTTTGCAGCACGAGCAGAAAAAGTGTCTGTGAAAGGCAGCAACGCTTCAAATCTCATGACACATCTGCGTGACCATCACCCACAACGCAAGGCAAGCTAACGTTAGCGTTTTAGCTAAAATGCGTGATCCGAGGATTTGGGTTGAGGGAGAATGCAACGAGTGGCTATATAAAGCAGCCGCAGCGCCGCTACCTGCATATAAACCGTGTCGCGGACACCGCCATGTTGAAATGACGCTATGCATTACGGGGCTCCCAGGGGCAGATAAGAGTTGGTCTCTCTCCGAGAATAATTATGAATTTAACGATGATTACTGCCTGATGACATTTTCCCACATCTGCAAAGCTCACTGGAAGGACACAAACCGAGGACAATATTTTCCTGATATAGGGTTTATTACTCAAGTAAGGGTAAAAAAGTATCTGATTAGAAGGCTACTTGAGTACTAAGTATCATCTGATCTAATATTTTTAAAATGATGACATCAAACAGACATAAAATAAGAAGTTATGGGCAAATATTGGTATTTTAAAGACTAAAGGGGAAAAATGTAAACTAATGAACAACATAATTACAAAATAACACATTTTAGGCAAAATTTAGACACAAACGGAGGACAATATTTCCTGACATACAGGGTTTATTTAATTGTCTGAAAATGTAGCACGTTTAAAAAAATACCGCAATTATACCGGAAACCGTGATAATTTTGGTCACAATAACTGTGAGGTTACATTCTCACACCGTGACAACCCTACAGGTGATGATGTTTTTGTTTGCTCCCTTGTTCTCGAACACATACAGGGCTGTGAGTAACGGACATACCTTTGGTTTGAAGTTGACAATCCGGTTGAGTTTGACGATAAGGCATGGCTTTCCCTCCTCAAAGCCAAAACTTTTGTCAGTAATACCAGAGCAACTTCCCAGCCATGATCTGAGGAAACGGCAGGCGTTTTTCAACCCTTCAGTATCATCCAGACTACCACGGTTTATGTAGTCCTGTGGAGTTTCTGTCAATAGTCAGAGAAAAACACACACACACACACACACACACACACACACACACACACACACACACACACACACACACACCTGTTAGACTTGGAAACCTAAACGATAACCATACAGCCAAAAGGGAAAATGTTTCCCCAAAAATTCTCAATAAATACAAGAATTGGAGTAAACCTTTTACCGTGGGTACAGAAAGTATTCAGACCCTTCTGTTATACTGCAGCCATTTGCCAAAACATTTTCCCATTGATGTACACACAACACCCATATGGACAGAAAAACACAGTATTTTAGAAATGTATGCAGATTAAAAAAGAAAAACTGAAATATCACATAGTCCTAAGTACTCAGACCCTTTGCTCAGTATTTAGTAGAAGCACCCTTTGGAGCTAATACAGCCAAGAGTTCTCTTGGTAACGACGTAACACGTTTCTTACACCTGGATTTGAGGTTCTTCTGCCATTTCTCCTTGCAGATCCTCTCCAGTTCTGTCAACTTGGAGGGGGAATGTTGGTGGACGGCCATTTTTAGGTCTCTCCAGAGATGCTCAATTGAGTTTTAGTCAGGGCTCTGGCTGGGCCGTTCCAGAACAGAGTTGCCGTGAAGCTACTGCTTTGTTATTTTAGCTCCTGCATGGTCGTGTTGGATGGGAACCTTCAGCCTAGTCTGAGGTCCTGAGCACTCTCGAAAAGGTTCTTGTTCCTGTACTTGGCTGCATTCGTTGTTCCCTCCACTGCAACCAGTCATCCTGTCCCTGCAGCTGAAAAACACCCCCACAGCATGATGCTGCCACCACCATGCTTCACTGTGGGGACTGTACTGGACAAGTGATGAGCAGTGCCTGGTTTTCTCCACACATACCGCTTAGAATTAAGACCATTAAAAGTTCCATCTTGGTCTCATCAGACCAGAGAATCTTATTTCTCATCAGCTCGGGTCCTTCAGGTGTCTTTTAGCAAACTCCATGCTGGCTTTCATGTGTCTTGCACTGAGGAGAGGCTTCTGATGGACCACTTTACCATAAAGCCCTGACTGGTGGAGGGCTGAAGTGATGGTTGACTTTCTACAGCTTTCTCCTATCTCCTGACTGCATCTCTGGAGCTCAGCCAGTGATCTTTGGGTTCTTCTTTAACTCTCTCACCAAGGCTGTTCTGGCCCGGTTGCTCAGTTTGACCAGAAGGCCTGCTCTAGGAAGGGTCCTGGTCGTCCCAAACATCTTCAGGATTACAGAGGCCACTGTGCTCTTAAGAACCTCACTTCTCTTCTTCAGGCAGTTCCTTTGACCTCATCATTCTCACCTGCTCTAACATGCATTGTGAGCTGTAAGGTCTTATGTAGACAGGTGTGTGGCTTTCCTAATCACGTCCAATCAGTAGAATCAAACACAGCTGGACTCCAATGAAGGTGCAGGACCATCTCGAGAATGATCAGAAGAAATGGAAAGCACCGGAGTTAAATATATGTGTCACAGCAAAGGGTCTGAATACTAAGGACCATGTGATATTTCAGTTTTTCCTCTTTTAATGAATCTGCAGACATTTCTAAAAGCCTGTGTTTTTCTGTGTGTACATCAATAAGGAAACATTTATTTGATTTTAGCAAATGGCTGCAATATAACAAAGATAGAAAAATTGACAGGGTCTAAAAACTTTCTGTACCCTCTTCTCTTTTGTATGAAGAATAAATGTATCCGAATACATAAAACCAAGTAACAAGAGTGTAACTGGTCTTTTTACTTGCCTCCACAATCCTCAAATTTCAACTCCTCAGTCTGAAGAGTGTCGTTGTACTTTTGTAGTAGGCTATGCATGCTGTCAACGTACTTCTGGTAAGTAGCTGGGTTGGACTTTGTGAAAGAGATTTCTGATTTGTCTGAGCGGGGTGTGTGTGACAGACCTGAAAAACAGCAGATTTTTGGATTAGGAATAAATAAAAAATGTTACCCAGATTCAGCAGAAATTGTGTGTGTGTGTATACGTGTGTGTGTGTTGGGGGGGGGGGGGGGTTACTGGTCTGTGGAGGCTCATGAGAGTGGGAATTTTCCACAGACCTTGTGTGCCGGGCTGAGTCATGGCTGGAGGCGGGGCAGAGGAGAATGAGCTGGGTTTTTAAGATTCATGAACGTGATATTCATGAAGCTTTCCTCTTTTTCTGTTGGATCAATTCATTAGGTGCTACCAACTTACACAAGAAGCAGAGAGATAGTAGTGACTTTTACTGAACGCTTGTGAATATTCACCAATCCCCGCCCCCACCCATCCATTCTCACGTGAGTCTCTCACAATGGAAACTTTTAGTCCCAGAGTGAGAGGCGGGTTGTTCTCAGAGAAAGAAAAAACGTCTCTCTGCTTCCTTAATCGTGCCTCTACTGGAAAGTTGCTTCAGTTCAAAGAGCCCCACACTTTCATCACAGCCTTGTTGATCTCTGATAGCCAACTGTCGTGGACGGAGCGGCAGGCAAGTGAAGACAGTCGTTTACAATGGCTGCTAAAAATACCACCAATGCTCACACACGTGCTGCGCAGACAAGTAGTGACACAACATGATGAACTTGGCATTTAAACCCCTTTTCCAACCTTGCAGGACATTTCTAAAGACTTGGAACAGGACTGCAGCAGGGCTTTACGACACACCGTGTGTCAAAATGAGACCACATCTTAGAAAGAAAGAAAAGCATGCTTTGTGGGCTCTTGGCTAAATAAATCTACTTGACTTTAGAACATCCTCCACCACCATTCATTCACGTGTAAACATGGCAGCTGTGACTCAATCATGGCATACAGGAATCTTTCAGTTCCCCTGTAGCTTGAGGGGAGAACCATTGACCGGCTGGGAGGAATGAAGGACAAAATGGCTGAGCGTGACTGTGGTCAGAAAGATTGCAGCTTAAAGGCACGCCCAGACAGCCGTGTCTAAGTGCAACAACCGTACAGAGACTCGAGCTGCAAGTGTTCCAGCTCCGTGTGAGACTGAGCTGATTACTGCAGCAACACCTCCTCAGATCAGGAGGTAAAAGTGATGCTCACCTGGGGGGGCAACTCGGTCCTGGTAAGTGGGTTTGTAGTCGCTCAGGGTCAGCAGCATGGCTTGAATGGTCCCAATGAAAATTCCAGCCAAGCATCCATAGAATATCACATAGAAGAGGGTGATTTTAACTGAAGGGAAACAAAGAGGCAGCCCGTTATTAGGTGAAATGACAAAGTTGGAACAGGCTGATTAACTAATGAGCTAGGTAACAGCGTTGGATGTAAATGTCAGGCTCCCTATAATGCTGTCCAGTCTTGATAAGACCAACACACTCTCACACCCAAGCCTCAACATATGACGATCAGAGACGCCCCAGCGTGTCAGGAGACGACGATCAGGGACATGCTGGGTCACGTGGCTCCGCTGGCATCACTGTTTGACGCACGCGGTCACACGGACATTATTCGACTATTTAACCTTCCCCTCACCCCAATCCTAACCTTAAGGTCCATAAACTGTGACCTAAAGGTTGGTTTATGCTTGACGCGTCCGCGAGGTCCGCACGGCTCCGCGCGGAAAAGTTGCGTCATTTTAACAACCACGCCCCTCCACCGCGTCTCCGCACGGCCCAAGATTTCCGCAACGCGCACCTCGGAAAATTTCTAACCACGCGGACGGTCGGACGCGGAAAAACATGGCGGACCGGCACGGCAGAGGTTCGTAAATACAGACATTTGTATGATTCAGCTCTCAGAGATCACCGTGATCAACATGTTGTTAATAAATCTTGGAGAGAAATAGCTCGCACTGTCGGAAAAGACGAGAACGCTGTTAAAAATGCTGGAATGCCATGTTGTAAACAGTGATTTCTACTTCTACTATGGTGTAGTGTTGGATGCATGCCGTAGAGCTCCATGCTGCCCCCTGCAGTTTGGGAGAATATTGGCTCACCGCAGAGGATTGGGGTGAGGGGAAGGTTAAGTAGTTCCAATGTCCGTCTCAGCACCAGCGTCAGCAGTTTGTCTCTGATCGTCATCTCCTGACGCGCTGGGGCATCCCAAATCGTCATATATTGAGGCTTGGTCACACGCGTCATATTTTGACGCCTTGGGTGTGAGAATGTGTTGATAAGACACTTGAACTTTTAACACTTCACCAGATCAGCAGACATGAACGAGGACTACGAAGTCAGATTTACTATACACATGATGATTCCTAAAAATGCCATTTCTAGTTTCCTATTTTGAAAGCAGGAGACGCTAGCCGGCCTAGCCATCCTATGTGAATAGTTTGCAGAGCAAAACCCTTTTATGTCTGCTACTGTTCGTCTAGATTTCTGAGCTAAAGAGACACGAGCCTCCATGTAGCAGCCAAAGTCGGTGTTGTTCCTTTGTTACGAAGCAACAACACCTTTTCCTGATTCAAAATAATTCAACGGCTGGAGGGCTGCATTTCCAGTGCAACGAGATGAGTCACTTGTATCAGGCGCCATGGCTCCCTCCCATTCAGACCCTCCCCACAAACGTGTCACTTCCAGCCGTGCCACATAAAACACTGTCTTTAGCTAATTAAACAAAGAGTGCTTTAGTAATGCTCTCACAGGGGTCACAATCGCTTTCTCTTTTCTTTTTGACTTGGTTTCATTTAAGTTCATTAGGAGGGCCATAAATCCTGACAGCAGGTCTGAGTCTTTATCACCTTTACAACAGTCCAGTTTTATCTAGTGTTTAATCTACAGAACTACTGTATTTCCTTTAATGATAACTTTTAAAATGTGTTAGTTAATCTCAGATCTGACCACAAAGTGGAGAATGAAGCTTTGTGCACTGACACAAGAAGGAATGATGGTCTGACTGCATCGTTTAAAAGCAGAACAAGAAACATTTTCTTTTCATTTGTACACTTCGTGGACCAACATCAATACTTTGTTTTACACATTTTTATTTTCAAATCAAGAGCATTCTCTAAAGAATGATATCAGCCAAAAAACAACCTATAAATGTTCAACGTACCAATTCTCAGCATTAGTACAGTTCTGTACCTCATGTATTTGACACCTTCTGAAATGTATTTACCTTTCAAGTTGTTTGACATATAAAACCAGTTTGGTGAGTTAACCCCCTAATCATATATATATATATATATATATATATATATATATATATATATATATATATATATATATATATATATTGGAAACAGACAGCAGCCTCAGCCTCTGCACAGCTCTGATATGAACCACCGTTCGTCAAGAACAGCAACTTAAATTTGCCTAAGGGTGCTTACATTTTGTAAAAAGTTTATTTAATCCAGCAAAGTTACACCTCGGTAAGACACAGTTACTTATGGAATGATTCAAAATGAAAGTAGAACTGAACGATACAGGAAGTGTGGACTATTAGTGTCCATGTTTTGCCAAAGCTATAAGTTGCTCCAACACCTGCTTCTAAAGTAAAGGGAGCTATTTCTCCTATGATCATGTCAGCAGGCAGAGCTGCAACACTCTGTGATGCACCTGTTCAGAATGAAACTGTAGACCGGCGGACATATCCAGCACAGAAACATGCATATATGCCCACGGCGAAGTTCAGCAGTTTCTAACAATGTGCCATCTAAGACATAAAAACCTTCTAATCAGCAAATCTTGGAAAAGTGAACTGAATCTGCAAAACAAATATATAGTTTACCTCAAGCTTGTGTGTGGCGTTTGGGAAAACAAGGACTTTTCCAAGTCAGTCTAACAGTGCTCAGCAGGCTAAAGTGTTGTCCCGGCACATGACGACAGACATGATCAACTATCTAAAAGTTCAAATTGCATCAGTGAAATGAGCACAAAACAGTTCTTGAGTCAACAAGTGCATGCCCCAGACCCAGACCCAGAGTGGTGACAGAAAGGGTTTGAATGGAGAGAGCACCTCCCCCACCAGCCTGCTTGTTGTTGTGGTGTTGTGAGGAGGCAGTACCCTCTGAAACCTTTTCGCTTCCTTTAACGAGTGTGTTGGAGCTGGCTTATACATTTTCAAAACATCATTTTCTCTCCAAAAATACCAGAACTGGTATGAGATTAAATGAGAACGTCGTTTACTGCAGTCGCTATGGAAACCAGCGTTGTCAGCTATAAAACAAACATATAGGAAACACTGTCTAGTGTTGAGATTTGTTTCCCCACCTGTCTAAATTTCCAGCCTCCACTAAACTGTACAATTTTTGGCGCAGAAGAAAAAAACATGTCCGCGTGTACTCTGCGAACTCTGCTCTATGCATTTAGCGAATGTGTGACATTAAAAACGGAGTAAACTGACTTTAATTGTTACAAGCAGATGTTTCGTCAGTTATAGAACAAGGACAAACAGTGTTTCGCGTATGCGTTTTCCTTGCGATGAAGTGGCTCAAAACAACGGGAAAAAGGCAGCAAAGCTAGTGGGGAAACATCTTGACGGGGGCACATATTACGACACAACACCAAAGCTGTTTAACTCAATACGCATTCTTTCCCCTCAGTTCTGCTACTGTAGATGATACCTGTTGTTTACAGAGTTAACTTTTATGTATTTTAGACCCCTAAGCATTACAGATATAATATGTTCCACCCTAGCAGGATCTCGCTAAGTTCAAACACCGGTTCGCTAACATTAGAGACTTCAATACTCCGTAAAGTAGCTTCTGTAAGTTCGCCATTATTAGCATTTGCACGCGCCAGCTGTAATATCGACAGACACGGTCTTTGTTTTGTACGTGAATGAATGAACCCTTCTCTGAAATAACCAGTTTGTTTAAAGTGTTCGCTAAGCCAGGAGGAAGGAGTGAGCGCATTAAACTGGGAATTCTGGGAGAAAAATAAATAAATAAATAGCCGTGAGAGGGAGGGAGGAGGGGGCGGCCCATGAGACATGTGAGTCGTGATCTGCTCCAGAACGCCGTCGTGTTCCCGGACTGTCGCTCGGTGTCTGACCGAGCCCGGTCGCGGTTCACACCACGGATTAATTAAAACAAAACGCCGTTTCTAATCGGTAAAAACGGGTTAAGAAGTTTAATTAGCGCCGTGTTATGGCTGGTAGCCATCCAATCAAACTAACACCCACTGTATTAGTCGAGTAGTCGAGCAAGGCTCCGTCTTAAAGTGCTGAAAACAGCGTTAAAACGATTATTAGGAGTTGGGTTCATTAATGTTGGATTTGACATTGAGGTGGGGATGGCTAGTGGGCCCAGGTACCACAGGCGGAGACAACCTCACACTTGAGGGGGCAATAAAAAGTCCTGTTTCCGTTATTTCCTCCTTCGTAGTCTAAAATAGAAATGAGGCGAGGACAAAGATGTAAGCCAACTTTTATGCCCTGCTTTAGAGAAATACCCTGGCCCAGCTCTTGCTGTCCTTCAAGATGACCTTTTCTTATAGGGCAGTGATTATTAACTGGCACGATAGGGGCCACGCCTTTGTAAACAGTATATTATACATGGAATTATCAATGTCACCCCGTTTAAATCCAGACTCGTTTATCAATTGGACGTTAAAAGGTCACAGCAAACCGCACTTCATTCATTTAAAGCTCCAGAATCAGTTTAAGGCTCTGGGCTGTGAGCTGACCTGTAGTTTTTAACAGACTGAGAAAACTCATTTAGCCGGGCTCGTAACGGATTTAACAGTCCAACTTTAGTGAGCAGACTCCATTGAAACCAAGTCACGACTCGGCAGCATGTCAGCTCTAACAGGTGCTGTCTGTCTACAGCCAGGAAATGACAGAAAACGGCTTCCATGCTGCCGAGGATGAGCTCGACCTTTCTGACATTTCATCAGCCTTTATTTAAAAAAGGAACCTGCTTGTTGAGCTCGGCAACGTAAAAAGAAAATGGGAGTACTTACACCAACTGCCTCCCGTTCGTCCTAAAAACTCTTTCTTCTCGGAGTTCCAAATAAAATTCCTCCATCCGCCGTCACTGTCTTTACTCCCCGACATGTTAGCTCCACAACAACGCCTCTTTGCTCCGGGTGAAGCGGTGTTCTTTTAAAGCTGTTTTCTCTTATTTTTGTCTAATTAAAAAGCCGAGACTGCTGACCGTCCCCTGCTGGAAACACGAAAGGACAGTCTCGTACTCGCCTCCTCCAATTGTACCGCTCGCATTTATCTCGAGGAGAGCGCAGCAGTGAGTCACCGGCGGGGGGAGGGCTGGGGACAGCGAATCACGGGCGCCCGCTGCCTTTTGCGTAAGAGCCCGGGAGAGGGGGGCGCGTGCCAGACAGACACCCTTATCAGCGTTCTATTTATTTATTTATTTATTTATTTAGGGGGGGTATTTTTTTTCTCAAAACTTTATTTTCGTTGTAATTTCTGCTGTTGATCGTTTGTTTTGCGGCACATGACCAGCTCAAACTAAAAATGAATGAATGAATTAACGCGATGATGTCAGCTGCTTGATACACTGAAGTATTAAAGATGCAGGGAAAATTTATAAAAATAGCAAAATATGAACAAGAAAGACATTTTTAGATGAAAACATTTTAGCAGTGTCATATTGTTTCCCTCAAGCTGGTATATGCATCAGCTAAATATGCATTATACATTATTTATGATTTACACTTCTTTCTCTTCCAATGCATTTGGCTATTTTCACGGATTACACAGAGCTGTTATTGACCCAGTTCTCACTGTGGGAGAAAAGCACACTTGGGTACAGCCGATCAATAATATTCCAAATAATGTTTTGCCTGCACGTTTCTAAAGTTGACCCATCTCTTCCTGGAGGTTCCCATTCCCTGTGAGGCTGGCTAAATATACGATCATTTTTATAGTAGATTTTCATCTTTGTTGTTGAATTGATTTGTTTTTTTCATTGATGATTTAGAAAAATTCTTCTCATTGTGTTGGCTGGAAATTAAACTTCATATTAATAAGCCCTGTTTTCTTATTATCTTATGTTGGTCATCAACTCTGCTATTATTTTTTTCAATTTGCAGATTACTTTTCTGTCCTGTCTGTTTTTTCTAAAGCATTTTACCATTCAGTAAGTGCATGTTATTTATATAGCACTGATCACAGACAGAGCATCACAAAGTGCTTCACATAGATTAATAACGACAAATCATAAAGTTGTAAAATCATAATGATTTTAAACAAAACAGGAATAAATTAAATCAGAAAAACAAAGTCATGAAATATCATAAAACCAATGAAGGATGATTATCAATCTGAGCTAAAAATAAGGAAACAATATATTTAAGTAAAAGCAGCTTTAAATAAGAGGGTCTTTAGCTGTTTTTTAAAGGTGGCCAGACTGTCAATACTACGTAAGGATAGGGTTGGGATAAAGGAAGCTGATTCCAAATTAGGGATGCAACACTCTGGAAGGCGTGGTCACCTTTACTTTTATCTAACTTGCTTTCTCCAAGAACAGTTCATCATATTGATTTTGAATGTTAGCTGCAACTTCCTCTAAGAGACAGGGTTACCACACCATGAATGAATGATAAACAAACAAATAAATAAACAAACAAACAAACATACAAATAAGCACATTTAGTCTTTACTTCTTAAAAATGTATGTTTTCAAACCTGTGTATCAAGTGTCCATACTTTTCTTGATAAGGACCAAAATCATCAAGTTAAAATTTCTGGAAAGCCTCACAAAAGTTATTTATTTATTTATTTGTTTGTTTGTTTGTTTTTAAAGTGCAAAAGTTACTATATGGTGAATATTGTTACTTACATTGCTAAACAATAAGCTTAAAATAAGCATGTTAGTAAAAACTGGATCATAAAATCTTCTGCTCGTCTGCAGCCTATGGGGCTGAACTAAATCTCTCCGAGCCACAAATGGTACCTGAGGCCACATGCCTGTTCTAATAGTTAAAGATGAATTTTAAAAAGCCAACCTTTCCTAGTATTTGCTGGAATTGTCTGACAGGTTGATGCAGTGGTCTCGTCATCTGACTTTGGAGCAGACACGGGAATAGCAGCCGTGGGAAGCAGCCATATTTACAGTGTGACACTGATAATGATCATAATTATCTCTTCATTTTTAGCAGCAGATTTTCAATAACACAGCTGGAACACTTGGACGTTTCAGGTCAGACTATTCCTAACAAAAAGACCTTAGAGGCCATATGAGCAGAAATTGTAAGACTAAGCTAAATAAGAATAAATGTCTGTTCAAGGAAACCTGTCATTTAGTTTGAATGCCTAAAACATAAAGTGTGGTTCTGTTTTCACATCATCAAAAGTAAACGATGTAACGTGTTTTTCTGTGTGACGATTGGTTCTGAAGTGATAACACGGCAGCTAACTGTTTACACAGATCAAGCGTGTGCCAAGATGACCAGGAGGTGCAGCATTCTGACACGGGTTGTGGACAGAATCTGGTATGCAGCCTGTAAGCTGGGCTCTTCATGAGCCCATGCAACTCTTCTGTCTTCATTTTTCACCTCCTGACTGTCTCCACATGTGAGTCAGGACATTATCCTCACGTGTGATATTTAGAGAAATGACTCTGAGATGGACTAATACTTCTCTGGTTTCTGGTTTATTTATACAACATTTTTAAATCAGACAAAAAAAGTTCCTTACTGGGTTTCTATTTGCTAAAACAATCATTTCTTTGCAGAGGTGTGACCAAGTCACTGCTTTGCAAGTCGCAAGTAAGTCGCAAGTCTTTCCAGTCAAGTCTTGAGTAAAGTCCAAGTCAAAGACAACCAAGTCCAAGTCGAGCCCAAAGTCAATGAATTGGAAGTCCAAGTCAAGTCCAAGTCCTTAACTCTGAATTTTCAAGTCATAATCAAGTCATCTGTCCAACATCAATTTAATGACGATGATAATAAATAAATTCCAGAAATAAAGCTTCTTAAAGCTTCATTTATTTGCTCAACAAGCAGAAAGTGCAACTGAAACGGATTATAAACAAAGTACTGCTGCGTTTAGCCGTACCAGATCACACCCAGAACCAAGAATTATTCATGATTTTTGTCCATGTCGGGCCACTTTGTGCTAAAATATCAAACATGCTCAAGTCAACATCAAATCAACAGATGTAAGTGGATTCAAGTCGCAAGTCATTGGTGTTCAAGTCCGAGTCAAGTCGTAAGTCTTTTGTCTTTTGTATTCCTCCTCCTGACTATCTCTGATACAGGCCACAATGGCGGAGTCCTCTGAGTATTTCTGCATGACTGAGACCTGTACCTGAAGTCAGGTGTG